>NW_019392745.1:409310-556253 GCF_000648675.2 Cimex lectularius
CATAAAATAGAATGGGGAGATGGGGATGTGGACTACGATCAATTACATTTTATTCTACACCGATACCTTGACAAGTATAAGAAAATATTTGTTAAAGGATTACAAAAGAAACGCTTCATTTCATATTATTCCGACAATGTGATTGATCTTGAAGAGTTCGGTTGTCCACAAATCGGAATTCTGACACTAGGTGGAGAAGGAACACATTGCTTGCTCCATAACATTACGCCACGGATGTGTACTCATTTTCGAGTCCACGCATTGTCCAATTGGATATTTACGAACCGTTTACTAGAAAGAGTTTAAATTTTTAGTCTCATTGTTCAACTTTTTTACGCAATATTAAAAAAGAAAATTTTTTTTTTTCAGGAGAAAACTTTTTTGTTATAAAAGATAAAATGGATTTTTTGTTGTAATTATTTTTTAATTTGAAATGATTTTCATGTAATGGCATGTGTGTTTATAAGGTCACTGGCGAGGTGGTAAAATACCCGTAAACCTTTGTGGATGTATGGTCACTGGCGAGGTGGTAAAATACCCGTAAACCTGTGTGGATGTATGGTCACTGGCGAGGGGTAAAATACCCGTAAACCAAAAGACATTGCATTGAAATTTATTTCAAACGAACCTCCTTGATGTATCTCCACTTTGACGTAGTGAGGGGGCTTAAACACGAAGAGAGATACGAATGTGTAAAAAAAATTATTAAACTCAACTGTTGCTTTGTACGGACGTACTGACCCCCTTTGTTAAAAAAAAAAAAAAAAAAACACCAGTGGATAAGGCAATGATCGAACCCTCGACCGTCAACGAAAGATTGGTACCACATCTCTCACATCAACGACCCCACGATATTATTTTAATGCGATAACAAATTAACTTCTACGAATTGAGAAATCCAACCAAGCTAGAAGTTGGCTTTCGACCCCTAATAAAAGCGTATTCCCTACAGGTTTAAATGGTGATAGTTATTTCATTAAAATTAGCTTAGCTACTTTTTTAATTTTAGTTAAATGAGANTCACCCCCACCTCAACTGTTCCAGAACCCGCATTTTATATCTACTTGGGAAGAAACATTTTATATTTAAATTACAATCCTCAGCCAACTCCTACGGTGAATGAATCATGGCAGAGTTTATTTCGGTACCGACTTTCATGGTACGGAGGATTTTCGTGTACCCTGGGTCAACGCACTGAGAAATAATTTCCTAGATTAACTGCAGGGCATTTTTCAATGAGCATCAGGAAAGAAACGAATACGGAACTTTTGAGATTACCTATGAAGATTAAAACTGTCATTACTCAGCTTACTTATGTAAACAAACGTTTAACAAAAATTTCCGTGCTATGTTATAAAAAATTCAATTTTCTTAGCCCTTTACTGGTTGCTTGATTTTTGTTTTTATGACAAGAATTGTATTTTTTGGTTTTGTTATCTAAGCATGGCTATCTGGTTATCAGAGGTCTGCTTATCCTTGCCGTTTTGTTCTATTAATTCCACCAACTTGTACCCAATTTTAAATCTGGTAATAAAAACGATATTCTAAGCTATAGACCAATTATTCCTAAAACGTTTGCAAAATTCTATATAATAAAATTAACCCATTTCTCACAACTCATGATTAACAAGGAACAACATGGTTTTACTATGAACAAATCTGCATGAATTAATGTACTGCCACTTCAACATGACATTCTTGATGTTGGCGTTTGATAAAGTTAATTAGGATCTTCTACTTTAAAAATAGAAATTTTGGGAATGAAAGGTAGCATTTTTCTTCGGGTGTATAATTATTTAAACAATAGAATAAAAATAGTATCCTTAAATGCTGTTTTGTCTGTTGTTCCACAGAAGATCATTTATCTCCGCTCCTTTTCAATATTTTTATAAATGATGTCGTAATTGCTTCATGACCTGTAAATATACAATATTTTCTGATGATTTAAAGACTATAAAATAATAAAAACAACATCAGTCTGTGATGTTCTACAGCAAAACTTAAATAATCTAGTCAATTGGACTGTTTCTAACGGAATGCTTTTAAATATAGATAAATACAAATGTATGCACTTTTAAAAAAAAATTAAAACCTATAGCTAAGATATACTAGTGAACGCATCAACATCGGTTGTACAAAAATGTTCTTTTCGTTTGTTAGATTTATCTTCGAATTCAATTCACCAATCTGGCCACCTCATTATTTAAAAAATGTAAATAAAATTGAAAAAAATCAGAGTAGGAATATTAAAATACTTAGCATATAAATCATTTATAAATAAAAAAAAGAAGTAAATTATGTTGCATGGAGAGGCTGAATTGTCAATTGATTCTTTCTAAAAAAGAAGAGATATAAACGATATTTTATTTTTATACAAATTACTTCATCACTTTGTAGATAACCCTGATTTGTTGAAAAGGGTATAGCTAAATGTTCCTCAAAAAGAGACCAGAAATGTTGATCTATTAATTATTTATATCATCGACCAATCATAAGAGCATGTGGGCTCATGAATCAGTATGATATACATTTATTTGTTAATTCATTTAAAAGTTTTAAGAACAAGTTATTGTTAACTATTACATAATCTGTATTATTTAATAATACTTACAAGTAGTAATACCCGTTAATAAAGATATTATTATTATTATCATCTTCAGAGACCAGTCTGTGTGTTGTTTTGTCAATTCTGTCCCTTTTTGTTCCCTAATCTGACAGACCAAAACGGGGAGGATAGGCAGGCTAATATCAGAAACGATTGAACTACACTTTGATTACCCTGCAGACCTCAAGAGGAAATCCGAAAAAAATGTTCTTCACCTAGGTTGCGTTTTCTGAGTACGGTGAAACGCCCAAATCCGTCGACCGGAACAAACAGCGAGAACAAACGGACCAGTATAATCTGGAACATCTCAGACCTCACAGCAATTTTTCATAATTCAAGGAATTCAGGAAAGTTTTCGTTCGACTTGTTTTTAGACATTCATCATCTAAATTTTTTAAAATAATTTTCGATAGTGCAAAATAATTGTTGAATATTATAACTTATAAAATGTACCCGTTAAAAGGGTAAATCGAAAGATCATTGTTTGATAGATGTACTTTCCGCATAATCAAACCAAATTTTATTAACTATGTAAGAAGCATAACGTTGTTTTAAATTTATGTTAAGCTTAGTTGTTCCTTTCTTCTAGTTATAGTATATTAACTAACTTACTTATTCTGACTTCTTTCTTGGCTCCTTAAGATCATTTTCTGCCTATCCTCGCTGTTTTTGTTCTTCATTCTTGCATGTTCAACGGTGGGTGGAGATGGGTAGGGATGGTTAGGAATCTCTGGGAGTCGTGGCCTGCAGCTACTTGGAGGTAGGGTCTCGAGGATGGTTTGAGTCCGGGAACACCACTGTGGTTGGGTGTTTCTACGTTGACCAGGCGTCCGTACTAAGCTGACCATCAACAAGGTTGTTTCCGAGGAGCTGGAAATGTCCACGTTGCTAAGGAGGAGCGAACTGGCCAGCGGGTGTGGTGGAGATAAAAGAGTAATGATGATGGATACTAGGCATAGGGATAAAAGAGGCGGCCACAAGGCCTTCGGCACCTCGACCTCTGTTTTTTATAACTAACTGGCCAGCATCAGGTTGTTTGTCTCGTCCTCTTACTGGCAGTATCTGCACAGTGTTTCTTCTGTCTGTACCGGTGGATGTGCTTTCTTAAATGGCAATGCCCCGCCAGGAGTACAACCAGAATCCTGGTTCGGTTGTGGTTTCCTTCCAGTAATTCTTTTGTGTCGTGGTAACCAAGAAATCATCAGGCTATATTTCCCCGGATTTTGGATGTTTTGAATGCATTCACTGACCAGTTTTGATGTGAGTTTTTTATATGCCAATGCTTATACTCATACTTATAACTACGTACCTTGCAGATCCCTTCTTGTCATGGAGGGACTTTAATTCACTGCGAGTTCAATGTGTAAATAATTACGAGGTGCGAGATTTATTCCTTTCAATTCTATACCGTACAAAGAGATTAAATGACGCGAATTGAAATTGTCTTAAGGCGATAGGTTCGAGAGATGATGACAATACCAACCCGCCGAACCATCTAACCGTTATTTTCTTTTCGGACTCTGATTTCGATTCTCCTATTTATCCTATTTAAAAGGGGGAGGCCGTAAGAATTATGTAAACGGAAATCAGACCACTTCTGAAAGTCAAATTAATTGTGGATCGTGGTACGTGGTGCGAAGAGGAACCTTCGGGTGAAGCCGAGACTGTTATGATATATTTTTTGTAACCCTGTGGACGTTGATACACAACGCCGATTGGATATTCGTCCCCTGAAATCTAGCTCGTGATTTGACAGGTAGCCATTATGATATAATTAATGGACTAGTTTTGATGGGGTTATATTGGACACTTTTTCTTGTTCTTAAGAAAAAAATGTATAAACTAATTTTCGAGCGAGACGTTGTTTTTCCCATGCATGTTTATTTGCAAAAAATAAAAATCAAAAGTTGTGGTCATTAAATGAAAAATAAAAATCTGTCGGCTAGTAGATGAAATCATCACATCAAACCGTCTTGTTGAATGGGCTTACAGTGGAAATGACCCCAGCTGTGAAAAGTTTCTCGTAAAACAACTTTTTACAACCACATTTTATAACCTTTGAATCAGAAAAACAAACAAAAAACCACGAATGAGATTTTTATGGTGGAATTTCTTGTAAAAGTTTACATAAAGTATTTGCCTGGACCTCGAAGTATTGTTAGCAAGAATGTTTTTTTGTTTTTTTCATTTTTTTATGTAGTATTAATTGTAAGTTGGTCACATGAGGAAATTTAACAATATATTAATAATAATAAATAATTTAATGTAATTTATTTATTCTAACAGTGATATAATTGTTATCCAGGAAACAAGAAGGTACATTGGCAATAGTATTTTTTCTTACAAATCAAGCATTAAAAGCCCATGGGCATGTACTTTTCAAGTCCACGCAATTGAAAGTTGTACTCGATTAAATCTGAACAGATAATACAGAATTGAAGACTATCATGTCATTCAGCTACACAACACCCAATTTTGAACATGATCAACTCTAAGATGGTTCTGAATTTCAAGATTCAATTAGTTAAGTTAGGTGTGCAAAACACTGTCATCCACTATTTGACAGAATCCCAAGGAGGCCTTTGCAAGAAAAGGAGTTGACACACAATTGTCACAACATGAGGTTTACTGAAGGATAAGACCTCTACCATAAAACTTAGAAAAATAGTAAGGTGAGTGGGCGGAAACAATAGGAATATCTTACCAGACACTAGAAGGCGCGATTGCCAGGGCCGATAAAGAAAAGCAGATAACAAAACAGAGAGAACTCACGAAAGTACAGAGACTCGCGTTTGCATAATTGTAGCGATGAGGACGTAGCCTGGTATGGGGAAAATGTCCACGTTCCACCAAGCTGCAGTGTGTATCTTTACTGGGACCAATTCACCCGATTTTTCTCACCTTCATATCTCTGCTTCCTCTTATGATGGGTTTTTGAAATTTGAAACATAAATTAAGCTTAGGTCACTTAGGAATCCTTTTCAAATGGGAAGAATTTCAAAATTTGCCTTTTTGTCGTTTTTGTTTATTTTTTTGGAAACGAGGGTCGCAACAGCAGAGGTGATATCAACCCTCGGGGTGTAAGTGTTTTTGAAAAAAAAAACCGTTTGCTAGTATGCATTCGAACCCGGGACCTTTACCTTACTGTGATGAGCGCCGTGTCAACAACTTAACCGTTCCGGCCACTGACGCCTAAGGTTAGGTCACTTAGTGCATTGTGAAAATTTTAGCACTTAGTTAGAAACGTGAAATTCGGTAAAAATGTAGATTTCCTGTAGCATATAAGGAAAAAATTTACAAATTGAAATTTTCTAAAAATTAGTGCCTCTTTAGGTGAAGCGAACAAATAATTATGGTATCCCAACGAAAACCTAACGGTGAAAAAAGAGCCAGACTCCCCTCAAAAAAGCCAACCTATCGAAGTAGTAGTACATTGTGGCCACACTCACTTCACTCCTATTTTTTTATGAGATACTCTTTTATTTTATTTTTATTGCTTTACGCTTGACCAGTTTCCGAATGAGGAATGAGGAGTCTGGAACTTTTTTTATTTTCTCCTTAGTTCTCTACCTTCCCTTCACCAACCTCTTCGCAGAGCACACATGGTCCTGATGTTTTAGTCCTCATTCCCTAATCCTCCACAGCAGGAAGCAGGAAAAACTTCGAATCGTGACAGGATTCTTAACAGGACACTGCAGGCTGAATGGGCATTTGAAGAAGATTGGTATAACCCGACACGACACGTGCAGATTCTGCAAAGAAGCAGAGGAGGCCACAACACGCTTACTAACAAACTGTGGCGCCACAGTTACCCGCAGGAGAAAGCGGTTTTGGATGTAAAACGTAGAAGAAATTCAACCATTGAAAACCGGGCCTTCTAATCAAATTTCTTGAAGAATTATGGCTCACTGATGTAGGTATGTAGGTGTAAAACGGGGGATACAATAGCTCTCGCAGGGCGCAGTATATTACACACTCCAAAAATTACATCTTACATCTTACTGGTCACAAGCAATCCAGAAATCTCCCCCAGCAAGATTTTTAAAGATAAGTAATTACAGAATACAACATAAGACGCGGGAAAAGCGTCAGAACACCATTCAGTGTTCAACCAAAAGATTGGAGTGGCATCTAAACACGCGAGAGAATAGATAGACTCAGTAGAACAAGTGACGATCTGTTTAACAGTATTCACCGACCCGCAGAAACCACAAAACTTTAATCCCCAGACGGGGCACTGCAGGTTCCACTGGGCACCCGAGAAAGCATCAACCACTGTGCAGGTCATTAGGTAGGTTTGCAAGCAGCACAGACTGATCGTAAACTATGCTTCGGCAATAGAAAGTATTTGGGAACGTCAGTGCTATACTTCGTTGTACTCTTCATTGAAGATGAAGAAATCTGTCTGACAGACCAAAACAGCTAGCATAGGCTGACAAAAATCCGGAAAGGACCAAACTAGCAGCCTCTTTTAACTAAAAACTACAGCGAGAATGGGAGGACCAGAATTAGCAGATACGGTCGCTCTAGGGAAAAACTACAGTCTACATAATAATATGATATTTTTTTAAAGTGACTATAATTACAAACAAATGACTAGCGATAGACAGTCAGCGATGAGCGTAATTTATTAAAATTTATCAGTTCATTAATTTGCATCGATAATTGCAAAAAGGAAATCGTTTGATATTTTAGTGTTAGATATGAAAGACAGGAGGATTATTGAGTAAGTGTCGTTGACTCCTGATTGAAGACACCGTCGCAACCAGAGCGGTATTACATAAACGATTGGGAATGGACCGTCTGCGGTAAGTAGGGGCAGGCCGAAGATAAAAATAAACAATGCAGACGTGCTTCGCCTTTCTGCCTGCTATCGGCGACCCAATCTGGCCCTCTGCTCTTTACGGATTCCTTTCCTTATTTACAGTCGCATCCGGCGGTTTCAAACGAGCCGATGATTAAACCAACCATTAATGGGGGATGATCTACGGCGGCCCTTTCCGCATCTACGCAGTTGTGAAATACTTACAATTTCGACTTCCCCTTTGGGATGTGGACGGTGATCAGTTTGTCGTCTTCGATCATCGGGTTGTCTTCCATCGTCCTGAAGGATGGGTGTTCGCGCTTCTCGACTCCGTTGCCCCCGGTTGCTAGAAAGAGGGTGGCCACCAGATACCATCCAACCTTCATCTGAAAATTAAGCAGAATACACTATTAAAGTAGTGAAAACAATTGACACTAGAGTTAACACTACTTTTGACTGCCAACTTCGGTTTAAGATTGTGTAATGAGTTGTCAAACTATGAAAATGAATTGCACTTTACTATCACGTTATTATGAGGCTTAATGTCTCCAAAGCCTAGTACAGACTGTAATCAACGCTCTTGATGTAGTAGACCCCCGACAGTTAAAATTTGTTTTAATCTGTTTCAGATATATAGGGAAATCCATATTTTCTTCTCTTATAAAAGGACGAACAGTAGCTGCGTGGAACAAATTTTGGACCCAAATGCCGCACTTTGAAATTTTGATATTTTTTTTATCTTCTTACCTTTTCAGTAATATTAATACAGATACTTTTATAATTCAGGTATTTATTAATAGATTTGGTTAGTGTAAAAATAAAAATACCTCCCAAAACCCCACTAAAATTCATTAAAAAAGAAAAAAAATCATTTTTATGTATTAACATAAACATTATACAACAAACTTAAAATATTTAATCGGGTGTATTATATCCTCTAGTTCTTATTTTACACACTCTAATGTTTCCAGCATGCTCATAATTACGACTACCTCTTCTTGAGGAATTCTATATAAAATCTCAACTAACGTGAAACCCAGCTCAACTAGGTAGGATGGTTATTTCTTCGTCTTATCCAACGTCCGAGGTTGTCCCAAAAGCCCTCAATGGGGTTCCAATCATCTTTCTTAAATCGTAAATATTTACATCTCGAAGGTACTGCATACTGGTGGCGATCTTGCATAAACAAAAATTGTTCGCCAATAACGGAGCAAATTACACCACATATTCCTCAAGAATTGATGTCATCTGGAATTCTGCATTAAGTGACGGCCTATTAAAAACGTTTAACTCCGTTTTTGCCTTCAAAGAAATTCCAATCCACACCATAACATACCTACCTCGGAACGGCCCTCTTCCGGCAATGTTCCATTGGCTGAAGAGCTTTACAGCCGCTCGATAAACTGGGAGACGTCTATTGAAAGGAAAGAAAACTGGGTCTCGATTGCAAACATAATATTCCTTCATTAAAGTTTCTGTGTCCCAGGCAAACTCTAAGCGGCCTCGAAAATGGTCTCTGGCGCGGGAAACGATGCTGGCCTTCTGGGTTATAAACTCATTTCTGCAAGTCTCCTTCTTACTGTTTCAGAGATAACGGACACATCCCGCACAGTTGAAAGTCTGTGAGACGTTTCAGAAAAGCAAGGTCTCAGGTCATCTGATAAATTTTCACCTGGTCCTCTGGCTCTTGGGCGTCCCGATCCTGATCTCCGAGTACACCTTAGTCTGCAATTGTCGTTTCAGTCCATTAACTATTCTTATGTTTTAGGCAAATCTAAAACTCTCGCTGGGTAACGCTGATTTTTTCCATCCTCAACGAGTGCAATGTCACGGGCAACTTGTCTGTTGATTATGGGCATTTTAATAATCGTTTTGGTTTGTGCCACCAGCACAATAGTGACTAAAGGCATTTTTAAAGGATTAAGCTAAGTTAAATTAGGAAAGGAAACGTCTCAGAATCGGTATCGATCTGGTTGCTTTTATGCTTAGCTTATATTGATTTAAGAAAACTCTTTTTACAAACTACTTTTTTATCAATACCCAGTCCATTTCACTTTCAGAGTGACTCTCAGCTGTCAGCATGTATTGTTGCAGATTTGACCATTTATTAAAATTTATGTGTATAATAAATGCTCAAATACGCTCCCTGCGCAAAAAGGCACAGTATAAAAGTGGGATAAAATAGGCTCTAGAATCGAATTGTACAATAAAAAAATGGGATTTTCCTTTAAATTAACAAAGTTAGTATCATTTCCCACCTGGATGAGTAAGTTATGTTAAATCTGTTACCACCAAATTAACTTCGGGTTTGTAAAAGAGCATTTTTTCTAATGCTTTAAATTAAATGGGTGGACTGTAGAAGTTGACAGACGGTGTATACATTTCCCTTTGGGGGTCGCAATGTCTTCAGAAGGACACTGAGGTTCTTTAACTGCGCACCTGGCACATGACATCACACGTTTAGATTCTCAAGAAAGGAGCGACACACCTCCGTTCACATGTGATTCGAGTTAATCCTGTAAGGATTGATGTAGAGGTCACTTATTCCACAAACTATAGTGGCTCCTTTCTCCGTCCGAAGGGATCGGTCAGCATCTATGCACCCGACCGTGTGCCGCATAGCTATTGGAAACCTTCCACCTGGTGCTGAAATGCATCAGATGATTAATCGTGCTATACTATCTAGATAGAGAACGCAACTCTATCTCCCTGAGTCTAGGAGAACTACCGGATCCGCTCCGGCCGCGGTTTTACTTATAGTGAAATTTTTAACCACTCCGTAGAAGAAACTGTCTTCGGTAAAGGAAGCCTATGAAGACACTGCCAAACAACAGGCTTCCCTCTAAGTACCCGCCAGGGGCCTCTACACCAGCCTACTAGGGCTCACTCGCGCTACACCATAGTTCAGTTGGTTATGCACTCTCCCTCGTCTTTGCAGACAGGATCTGGTACCCTAACAACTGTGTGCCACTGACCAGGCACCCGCTGTTTGCGGCTGACTCAAAATCCAACAAACCCTTTACGCATTCGAGGGACTATGCGTAGTCTTCGCTTCTTTGCATGGTTTACTCTTCGTCCGATCTTCCATATGTACGCGGAGTGTGCTTACGGATATCATGCGCGCAGGTAAACTATACAGCTTGTGCTTTAGAAAGTGCGTCACACTGTCAAGGCTACTCCATTATTTTGTTCTGGTAACCCCCCTTGCATCCAAGGGTTAGGTGAGGAGTGTAGGAATTATGTCGTAGGAAAAGAATTGAGAAAAAGACATGCCTGAGAACATGAGGCTGTGCCCTACGTGATGTACCACCCTTTGGTCCCGTAGCCCTCAAAGCCTTTACCTTACAGTGATGAGCGCTGTGTCAACGCCTAAACTGTTGCGGCCACCGACGCCCCTCTACCTTCTACCATAAGCAACAGAGCGTCGACATCGCTTGGCATGCAGAAACTAGCATCGTTTTTAAATTTTAGGCCGGCTGAAGGCTCATTTTATTTATTTTCCTATCCGCCAACTTTTTTGCTTTTCGACATTCCTTTGGATGTTAAGTAAAGTGAATAAATGGACATCATAGATATCTGGAATAGCATATCATTGAGAAACAGTAAATTTCTGCCTGAGGTCTGGGCGTGAAACAGTGTTCTATTACTACTACTATGTCATTATTTAGTAAGACGGCAAAAAAATTTTTTTTCATTCTGTTTATATAGATTTAGGGAAATAAAAACGGACATGTGGTCGGACGATGTGTTTTTATACCTTTTTTAAAATTCTTTCAAGTTAACAAATCACTGTGTACACGACTTAAATCGACTATCCTCTTTTTGTTAGGAAGCTATTTTCATCCTTTTCATCGTGCTTTGAGCGTTCATTTAGTATTGCTAAATTAAATTCTCTTAATATGTCTAGAATCTTTTCGCCATTATGGTTTATAACAACATCTTTTGATCTTCTTTGTCTGTTAAACAATTCTGAAGAAGGGGGGAGAGTGTGTTCTGTAAGACATTGTACATTATTAACTCTACTATCTAGGTGTATCAATTCTCTCAACTTTGAGTAATCACATTCCCAATTACTACAGTTTAGGTAAATTGGCAAGATATACATTGGCATTTCTAATTTATTACCATTAATTTTTGTCGTTCATTTCCGCATATAGGACATTTCTTATAGCCATAATTTTCTTCCAACAGACCTGAGCAATTAGCGATTTTGTTCGTTTTAGTTTATGCACATTTCTTAAGATTTTTGTTTAAGAATAAAGGTAGTCAAGCCAAGCAACACCGGTTTTGTCTTATTTCCTAATTTCCGAATAATATCAACATTAAAGGTATCCATTTTGACACCGAATTTTCTTTTTATTAATCACAAATCAATTCCTCCAAGTCTCCATGATCAAAATCATGTTCCTGTTGACCGAAAATTACAAGGTTCCTCATTCTAAATTCACGAAATTTAAGTTCGTGATTCGCGTAGTGTTTTTCAATTATTGTTATTTTTCATCAACTTTATTTTAGAAGGTCTTTAATTTCCGTGATCGTCTTTAATCTGTTCGTTTCCAACAACTGGCTCATCTCGGAATTCAATGTTATTTGATTTAAGATATTTAGATATCAAGATATCTCGATGGAGTCAAAAATAAAGACGGACAAATCACTTGTATGCACACCTTGTCACTCTCCAAGCTGGTGAGCGATAAGAAGGGATAATCTCCGAACAGAACTTTAATTCGTTTTGAGTACCAAAAGTAGTTCACTAAGTATGACCACAGCTCACAACCACCGAAAAAGCGAGCTCCATCAACTGATTCTCGGTTATGAATACTGTGTTCACTATAAAAATAGTGTAAAAATTCGATCTTGTTCACTTCAAAGACGTCAACGGCAATGAAGACGATGTATACACTTTCGGCTCTGAATAACGTTTTTTTATACTTTTAAACAGTGCATAATGTTTTATAACCAGCAGCTTTAAAGCGCACCACCCTTGAGATGATAAAGTCTAGAACTTGATCATGGACCGCCAGGAGAAGATAATAAAATAGGCGTGTCAAAATCGTAAGTAGTTGATTAATGATAATGTATTGAAAGGGCGTGAAAACGGCAAAAAAGCCGAAATGGGCTCTACAATGCCTCCGACCCGGTGTGGCAGATCGTTAATTTCCGATATGAAATTGCAGAAGCCCGCCTTTTCAGTTCAAATGAGCCACATCCTTTCCTCATAAAAGAAATCCGGTCTACGGATGCATCTTTCCTCTTCTTGGCTTTTTTCATCCTTTTTCTCCAGGACTGAAATGGGGGACAGAACCTCGGAACAGGTCTCATGTCTGGTAATCCGATGAAATATCTTTCATATTGTACTTGGAAGGAGGAGCGAAAGGATGCAATACACATCTCAATCCACGGACGGATAAGCCTCACTTTTCCTCATCGTTAACGGGGGTTAACAAACACGTATCACCTCTTAAGGCCGATTGCCCAAACTTGTGGGACCTTTAAATTTTACAGACAGAAGCCGAACCGACCATCACGTTTCATTTACAGAAAAGATTGACACACTATTCTCTATTATTATTAAAGCGTAGCAAGGAAATTCCAAAATTCCAAAATCACAGATGACACATTTTTAAACAAATACTATGACAAAACTGAAAAACACAACTAAACACACGTGGCAATGTGTGCAGTTTAAGGAATTATTAAAAAACCAGTTTGTCTATAGATATAGGTGGTTCATTCTAGTCTGTAAATCTGTAACTTCTTTCGGTTTGAAGCCATCCTTGGGTTTCTATGAGGAACGGGTCATTACTGATGTCGGCTGCTATTAATTCTTGACCTGAGCGATTTTCCACCTAATTTTGTTTTTCTTTACACACTTTCCTTATTCTTCCTTTTCTTATCTTGTTGTATGCATAATTTGCTGATTGCCTAGATGTTTCTTTGATCAACTCACTTTGTTTTTTGGTACTGTTATATGTTTGTCTATCTCTCTTATCTCGTTATCTATATATCTTGAATTCCATATTTATCACCCTATCTATTTATCGCACATACTCATGTTCTCGTTTTCTTTCTCTTCATACGTTCTCCCTCTATTTTTTCTCTTTCCACCCCATCTTTCTCTTTTTTATTTCTACCCCAACTCTCTCTCTCTCTCTTTCTTTCTCTCTCGCTATACTTTCTCACTCAATTTCTCTCTCTTTTGTTCTCATCTCATCTCTCTCTCTCTCTCACTCTCTATTTTTCTCACCCCATTTCTTCTTCTCTCACTCTCTCTTTCTCATCCCATCGCCTCTCTCTTTGTCTCCCGCTTTCTATTTTTGTCTTAACCCATTTATCTCCCTTTTCTCTATCGCTTTTTATCTATACCTCTTCCTAATTACTTGAAACTTAACTTACTAAATATACTGTTTTTTATTTTTTTTTTTTAATTGCTTTATGATACCCGTATTACCAAGGGTACTGTTGTATGTTTGTATATCGTAATTTTTTTTGGGGGGGAGGGGAAGTAATGCGTGAAAGAAAATTCCTAGAGTGGCGGTGGGAATCGAACCAACGGCCGTGGGTAGGTAGCCACTAGGCTACCGCAGCCTCTCCCTCTATTTAAACCAAACCTCTAACCACTGTAAATACTTCAAAATAATTTTGCATTAGTAAAATTTGAAGTTGTTAAGAAAGAGTCTACACTGACACGACCTTAACTGACTAGGACCAACTGCGAAGAAAGCGATCTTTTCAGAAGTGGACCATTTTATACATTTTACGAAATTGTTTATTATAATAAATATTTATGGGATGGAAATCAAATTAATTAAACTAAATAAGTAACAAAAACCAACGAAAGTTTTGGAGGCGCGCAAATATTTGATAGTCTCTGGCCGTTCTATTCTAACTCTTGCTGCTTTAATGTCAGACGCATTTCGAGTGGTTGGTCTGTGAGATATTTTGACAGTTCTGTCTCTATCGATTTACGAACCACTGAAACAACATGTAACTTGCAAGCTGCTGACGATCGGACACTATCAAATTAATTTAGTGGGAGTTCGCGTTGTGATTCCACTTTCTCATTCACGTCTACATAAATCTTAAGCGTAGGAAAGACTGTTGACTTTTCCTTGTAAAATACGTTGTGAATGACATGAAATTATTTCCCTTGAGATTTGTTGCAGCATCCCTTGGAAGATGTGCATGCACAAAATTGTATGTCACCAAAAGCACTTCATGAAAACTTGTTGAAGGTCGGGAGGTAAGGCAACGGTTGATTAATCGCCGGAATTAAGTAGTCACTGAATTATAGCTCCCCACGACCAAATATTTTTATTTTCCGGCTTTTATCGGTGCGTGGGGATTCCTTTTCGATTTAACCATTCCCGGGCGGCCCTTATTTTCCGCCGAATTTAACCATGGCGATTTGTCATTCCGACCTTTTTTCACGGGTGATAAACCGTTGAGCTGCAAGACATTTTTAAACGACCGCCTTTACAAACGGCGCTAACTGAACGTTGAGCTGGCCGCCTCCCGTAATGTACCGTTTAGAAATATCGAATGAATTAAATTCCAATTTTTAATGCAATTTTTAAATAATATTTGTCTCTTATGGTGATTTGATTCACAAGAAAATTTAATTGATGATACACAAATTGTCATAAAAATCAATTAATCATTATAACAGAGTACACAAATTTCCTTCTTAGAGGCAATGGAAAATAATAAAACATAACATAACAAAAAAAAAATAAATCCTATTTTCTCATTGAAATGTATTTTAATAAAACTGCCGAACATTAATTTGGACAAAATTGTATGTTTCTGTGATTAAATAACAAAACTTGTATGGCATATAGAATTACAAATATTATCAAAACCCTAGATTAGTTAAATTTTGTTTCATAAAAAATCACTCACTAACTCAATATATACATACTCACGAAAATACAGTGAGAGGCACCTTCGTTTTTTAGTAAATACATGTAATCGTTATAATTTTTATTTTTAAAGAAAAATATAAGATAGTTGAATAAATAAAAAATTAAACTGAAACAGATTAAACTGAATAAAACAATTTTGATCAAAAATGTTGTTATGTAAACAATGAAGAAAATATTGAATTCAGTACGGAGTATTTCCTGCTCCTGCGTTGAAACAACACTTGCATTCGATGTGGCATCGATTTTATGAGGTTTTGAATGAACTGAAGATAACAAACAAGTTAATTTGATACTTATTATTCGATATTGCTATTAGATTTTTATATACACATATCCTAAATGCTTCAGTAAATTGTCGAACATTGTAGTCTTACAATTGACTTCGTAGGAAAGGTTGTAGGCTTGCTTTTATGGTAGTCTTGGTATTATTTAAATTTTGTAATCGAACTTATAATTTATGTAAACACAAGCAGGAAGGATTAATAAAATTTCGAAGAACAGTAATTATAATTGCTGAGATGGCCAACATTTGAAAATCCACTTTACCTTACAAAGCCGAGAATGCAAAGTATGCATAATTTAAGAGGAGTAGCACCTGATAAATGAGATGTTCCCCTGACAGGACAAAAACGTTTAAAAGGAGGATAATTTCTGTAATCAAATTAATATAATTTATCTCGATTATGTCCGAACCAAATTACGAGTTTCTTTTTTTTTGTAAGTGAGGTTTACGCGAACAAAATTAATTTTCAACCTGTGCACCACCGTTAATCTATTTTTTGATTATTAAAGGTGCCTCTGCCCGCTTTTTATATAATTGATGGATCAACTACAATTAAATGAAGCATAATATAAAATAAAAAAACCTCTAAAAACAAAATCATAACGACATTGAATTGAAGTTATCGTTTTGACTCATAACAGTAAATAAATAAATTTTACTGTTATCAATTAGTTGTTAATTATGAGTGGAAATAACGATTTTTTATAAGACGTGCCGATCTCAAGAGGCTTTGAAATGCAACTTATGTATGATGTCACAAATTTTAATTATAACATTTTATTGCAAAATTAGTAAACATTTTCTTTACAAACATGTTTCCGAACTGATTTTGACGTTCTTATTCAAATATAAAAGGCTTTGGATCATATCTGGTCCGCATTCTCTCGCTGTTTAAAGAAAGATATGAAAAATATTCAAGCAAAGTATTCAGAAATCTTGTTCTTTAAGCAATTTGCTATTAGTTAAAAAAAATTCTTTTCTGTCATTATCATATCTCACCCAACAGCGAAGATAAACAGACCAAAATCGTACGAAACGACTAAAAGAGACGTTAAGCACCCTGCAGATATGGAAATGTATCACAATATTTAATTTTGTTACAAAAAGAGAAAAACCGTTGATTGTTATGTAAACTTTGAAATTGATTGTGAATGGTTGATTGCGAATGACAACTGATTTACAGTCCGGTTTTTTGGCCTCTTGTCTTTGTGTTGAAGTTTGGGTTGTTGGACGGTACCTCACATCTATCGCACCGTCACCTGCGCCCTTTGCTTATTTTTGACAAACGAGAACTTCAAACCTGGTCTGAGTTTTTAGACTGGAGGTTGTGAATTTTGGCTGTTGGAATGTTGCGAATGGGACACAATAGTCGAAAGTTTATAAACAAAAAAGAACAATCCCTACTCCAAACGGGAGGTAAAACGTTGCGAAAGAAAAAATGACAGTATATGTATTTTTAGTTTCTAGTTTTTAAATTTCGGATTGTTGACCAATACCTGGAGGTCTATCGCAATGACACCTTCGCCATTTGCCAATTTTTGGCAAACGAGAAGTTCGAAATTGCCCTCATCTTTCTCAGTGCTCCGAGTGTAGTCGCGAAAAGCTCGACCGTGTGACTTTTAGCTCAATATGGAACCCTCTTAGAAAGTGTTGATAAAATATAAACTGTAATTAAAAACCCCACAATATTCTTAAAAAGTTCGTTTTATTAGAGTAGATTTATTTTATATATTTTATTTATTTTTAGGTCTTCTTTCACTTAGGTGATTTTAGCGTTTTAAAAATATAGCATGAAAGGCAAGCTAGTGAATAGATTCAGTTTGGAAGGAATCGCAGAGCTAAATAATTGACATATTCCGATAACTTTTGTAAGGGATGAAACGATACTAAAATGAAAATAAAATTAATGTAAATGATCGGATGTAATACATGCAGCGCCGCGGCGCCACAAAAATGACTCATTTGTTTTTCTCCTCCCCTGGCAAAAAAAAAGTTCTCATCAAAAAACGAAAACATCCATTTCCTCTCCTTGAGAAGGGTAAATGATTCAATGTGTGTAGTCTAGGCCGGGTCGTTTCGCAGATCGGCGATTTTCTTCCAATCGCCCAAACAACAGATTCGTTTTCGACAGTTCCTTCGAAAAAACCGCCGATACGCCTTCTTGCAAGCTTTTGTCGACCAACAAAATTGTCTTTTTTGAAAATATATACAAGTAATGGCCAAAGTGGTACTAACTATCCCTCATTTTTAATTCTTCCCTGGATAAGCCCACACTCGCTATTTTTTCTCGGGTTAAGACCGTTCATGTACTACATCCATCATTGGATGTCTGCCTGGCATGAAAGCCACATTGCGACTTACAATACCATAATAACAACACAATTCGAGGCGGAAGAAAAAGTCCGTTTCTTTATTAGAAAACTATTTACATTGTCATTTACATGTAAATTGTCTTCTTTATTTAGAAACTGCCAATGATTTAATGTTTGTTTACGTGCTCAGGCTTTATGCTTGAATTATTATTATACAAGGCGCTGGGTTTCCTGGATTCCAGATTTTCAAAAATTACATTCTAGGAGATAATCCGTTCCAGGATTTTGTGATTCTCCCATTGGGGTTTGCTATTGATTTTTCCTTTTTCATAGAAAACATCCCTGACTGGAATATCCATTTCTCTGTTCTTTTATCCACGATAAACACGCTGCAATGATTATGGTACCCCTGCAGGATCATTTAAATTGTATTTATTTTTATTTTGGATTATATTTGCATATACATATAAATTTATTTTTGAAAAAGCAACAACCTCTAGCAGACGGAGCGAAGTTTTTTGTTTTCCCCCAATAAAGAAACAGGCCGATTTGCAGAAACAAAATGGAGAACTAAAAGCACAAAACAAGCGAATGTACTAATGTACAAAATAGTATGTTGTAAGAAATAATTCTTACACAAAAATTGTGGTAATGGTTAATAAACTACCATAGATTTTGTAATTTCCAGATAATCGAATGGTGTGATCATACAGATTGAAATTAATCGATATTGCGGTTGACAAAAATTTGTGTTTTAAAAAAGCGAGGATAGGCAGACCAAGTGTATTCCTTTTCATTTCCTCTTTTATTCATTTATTTTACAACTGCATACCAAACGCACCAAGCAAAACTTGTGTTACTTGGAAGGATATACATATACACAAAGTACACACACCAAATTGTATGCACATTTAGATGGCAAGATTTATTTGAACGTCTATCGTTCAGTAAAAGTGGTCGTAATTGGCTATTATGGCGTGAAGTCAACAGCAGTCCCTAGAGTTGCCGAACTTACACAATCAGATGGTCGCGCGGCCACCTGCGCTTCAGTCTTCTACGAGGGTTAGAAGGAAGGGTTTAACTGGACAGATTGCGAATTAATGGGTTACCATGGGAGGATTATTTGGAGTGGAATTTTTTGTAGCGGCCCAGGCTTGGGACGTAGGGTATGTTGAGATCGGAGTGGATTGTATAGTGGTTGCTAGAATGGAGCGTCAACCATTGTGCGAAGGATTTTGGATTGAAGGGATTTTTGTTAAGATTGAACGTACAGTTCAAGTCCGTAGTCTCGAATTGGGGTGATTAAGGTAGTGTATACGATTTTTGTTAAGTACTGTCAATTTAGATCTTTTGTCAATTATTTTCTTCAGCATTTTACATGTAAGGTTGCAGTCCAAGATATCGCATACCATTCGCTGGTGTAATTGGGGTACCATATAGGTGGGAGAGTACAATTTAGAATGAAAACTATATATTTAGATTTTTGATTATTTACCTTGATTCTCCACTGTCGAAACCAGAGTTCAAGCAAAGGAAGATGGGGTTGGAGGTTGTAGATAGAAGCAACAGGATCAATGTTTCTGGATTGCCGTGTCATCGGCGTATGTGAGGCGTTGGATTGCAATGAGAGATGAGCGTAAAGAAGGAGTAAAATAAGGGAGCAAGCGTGCTTCCCTGAGGAACGCCGGCTAAAATGGAAAAAATAGAAGAGGAAAAGGTGCTTTTGGTTGGAGAAGGATTTGAGGATAAGGAGGTATGCAAATGTAGTGATGCCCGTTAGCTTCCACAACAAGTGATCATTCCGTACCTGATCGAAGGCCTGGGATATGACACCCGGGCAGTTTAAGGTCGAGAGAGTTGGCGATGGCGTTCCTTAGATACCCTATGATACCTAAGGGTGTTTAGAAGAAGAAGAAGTTTTTCAAGTGCTTTGCCGCGGATACGATATTAGGAGGCGAGGTGAGTAGGTTTTTTACGTTTAGGTATCATACGTACGTAGGAGAACTTGCAAAGGAGATGAAAGTGTGTGGTTGTAAGGATAGCATTGTAGAGTGATGTAATTTGTTATTGCTTTTTTGGAAAGTTGATGAGGGATATAGAGTTCACGAGGTCGTAACTTCGTCTTTTATTTTTAGGAGGGTTAATTAGACGTTACTGACTTCATTGGGAGTAAATGGCTTAGGAGGGAGTGAGAGTGGAAGGAGGATATTTAATTATTCATTGATTTTAACAATATTAACCATCCCTAACCTAAACAACTCAACTACATTTTCATTAATGTCTAATTAAAAATAATTTCAATATTTTTGTTTAGATTTTGTGTTTCAAGATAACTTTAGATAATAGTAATAACATTCATCTATCAAACTATTAATCTACTTTGAATTTCTCTAAGTTTTTCGCTCTATTTCATTTATTAATTAGTTTTGTTAGCGGTTATGAAAATCCTAATGTTTTTGGTGTTTATTTAACAAAATTTGTTGGTTTTTTCCACATAACATTTCTTTATTTGAACGGATAATGAAATAATACTCTATTTACAAGACGTTTTAGAATCGTTATTTTCAACAAACTGGCGTTAACCGGGTAGTCATTCTGTCTGTAAAACGCTGCATTTAAACACGGACCGGCCTATTTTGTCGACGTTGGGTGGAAAAGAAATAATCGACGAGAATTGGCCGAATACCCAAATAAAGACAAGTAGGCGAGTCTTGACGGACCTAGTAGGTAGGTGACTTCCTTAGATTCCTCAGAACAGGTTTTTCCCCGGGGGTTAGAAATTTCAATTTTTCACACTTTTGGCCACGTGTTTTTCATCGTCGGATGATTCAATGTGCGCGTCGTGACGGTTTTTCATGATTCATAAAAGGCCGATTCAGTAATTCAGACGACGAAGAACCCTCCTCTGACCTTGGTGACTTCGCGACCGGACCGACCGACCTACCTAGACACCGAGCAAAAACGGACGAAGAGAAATCAAATATCTGAAATGGGCATGTCGCCGGCGTTTTTTTCTCCCGTCTAGGATGGGAAAAAGTGGAACATTACGGGCCTGTAAATAAAATTTAGTTAAAATTCTGCGGAGAATTATCAAACAAATTATAACCAGCAAGGGATGAAAGACTAACAAGCTAGTCTTACTACTACTTAACTACTTAATCACTGCTAAGTAAAGGTGTAATCACCCAAATGTTATAAATTCTATATTCAACAATTTAGTAGTTCAATTAATACAAAAATGAAGAAATCTATTCTATGTTAACTTTAACCTTTTTTTTTAATTCGAAAAAAAATTAGTGTGTACTCAAAAACATAGACAAGTGATTGTCTAAAATGATACTGTATTCAATTGATTATCAAAAGTCAATAAAAATAATTAATGATTTCAATAAAAAATAAATGGTTAGGAAATTATGCTTTGTTAAGTCAGATTCTATGAAAAAAATCAAATCCGTGATAATTAATGAGAGATGCAACATTTCAAGCGCGCACACACGCACACACATAATTAATTAAAACTGCCTCTTACTTTCAAATACGCAAAGAGATCGATTAATCTCATTCCATGAACTTTTAATACTTATCAAACCTGGACATTTTGCTTTCCGAAAGTTCCAATGAATATTAATATAAATAATTCCTACTGAATAATAAGTTTTGGCACTATTTTTGTATTGTAGCCTTCTTAGAAAAATTTCAATTAAAAAGAATTGTATAAATATTAGTATAATTATATAAAATAATAATTTTTGATTTTAGAACGATTCTATCAACATAAACAGTAATGAAATCAAAAATAAAGGCATTGGTTATAATCAGTTTTGCTCCATGAAAATTTTATATATGTAATGCGGGAAATTTAAGGGTCGACAAACAACTGGTCATCGCGGACCCCATTCGTGTTTTTTCATCGTTTTCTAGTTTTTCGCACGCACTTTTCAACCTGCAGCCATTTGAGCGTCTTGATCTGTTACTGACCCTCTCTATCTCTCCTTTGTACCGTAGGTTGTCAACTACAGAGATACAAAACATACAATTCATATACATCACCACCTTGTACAAACATAAAAGTCTGGTGACATTCACCCCAGAGTACTCAAAATACCTTGGGCGGGGTTTTTTTACACTCCAGACATCACCCACTCACCCCACAGTACCCGATATTCCTCAGGGAGGGCAAAGAATTATATTGTAAAATTTTCGCAAAGAGAAAAATCCAAGAAGAAGCTTATTTAAAATTTCTCGAGAATATTATTTCGTATAATAGTACCGCCTAATTTTATCTTAAAGGTGAAGGATGATGAACTTATAGTTTGGTCGTTTAGATAATTTTGTCTGAGTATCCTAGTTGTTTAGGTCTGTATGTTGGATGTATTTCGGCTTCTCGCCATTTTCTATGGTCGGTTCGATTGGAATTTCCGTAGTTTGTGTTCTCACCCTGGCCTACCCCTTAAAAAGACATCGTAATGGACAAACTATTGGTTCATCACACCGCAGGCCACAAAAAAGTTTAAAAGAATTACTTTATCTTAAATTATTATACATTTCTGTATTAATATATTGTTAAAATATTGAATTTAGTTTTATATATTTAATAAAATATTAAAATAATTCCAAAATTCTGTCAAAAAATCATTCAGTAAAATAGTATTTTTCTTCTATAAACTATAGAACTATAGAAGAATAGCTGTTGAATGTATATGTACGTATTAATTACTGTTCTAGGTAAGCTCATATCTGTACATGCATACATATTCTTATGAATTCTTATGATTTTTTGTAAATTACAAAAGCTGAAATTGCTGCTTGACTACTAGAAGTGATAGGCTCAACTCTGTACTCTTGTGTGTGTGCGTGTGTGTGTATATCTATAAGAATACAGAGTTGAGCCTATCACTTCTAGTAGTCAAGCGGCAATTTCAGCTTTTGTAATTTACAAAAAATCACCGGTAGGCCTCGAGATTCACCCACAAGGGTTGACAGGCCTAGGTTTATCGGGTTTCAGCACCCAGCACAATCAGTCCCCAAATAAAAACCCATTCACACTCTCACTCAAATATATTCTTTCCTATTTACATGTCATTCAGTTAGGGTGGTGGAGTGTTTGATTTTCTTCCATTACCCTTTACACTTATTTAACTAACCTGATTGGGTGGCGATGGGGTACTCAATATTCCGGCATCGACTCTCTCACACTACACATTCACGCCAATAGATGATTTCAAGAGGCTAGGGACGCAGAACTGTCATTATTATGTACAATAAAACAACCATGTTTCCTCCAAGAAAAGAAACAGAGGACTCAAATATTCGCTGCCATGCTCAAGCACAATTCTCTTATCGGGTGGCATTTTCTCTCGGTCTCTATATGGAGCCAAGAATTCCGCCATTCAATTAGGTGGAACATCGAGCAACCTTTCTTTACATGCCGGACTCTTATGCGGGTTTTGGCCCAAAAGTGTCTGTCAACCTCGCTCGTTATCCTATCCCATCCTTAATCGGGTGAGGATGATCCATATTCTACGTGTCAGGTCACCAATCGACAGTACTCATGACATGCGAAAGCTCCTTTTCCGACCCGTCCCCGACGCTGCTACTTTTTGTTAATGATGCTTATAATACATTTTTATTTTCGGAGGGCCGGATGGCGGTGGTTAAGTCCGGAGGTAGGGACTCCCAGCCATAGCCGCGTCGTTCCTTTCTCGTTCGGGTACCCAGAAAACAACCGTTTTGCTCTAGTTCAGACGCTCTAGTTCGTGGTATCACTCTAAAGGGAGGGTCGACGGAGAACCTGTCACTGACAGCAATAACCGCAATGAAGGACTCGATAAGCAGAGGTACCATCGTCTCGAATCATCCCAAAGGGGTACAATTCTGACGTGTAACCGCATTCTACCCGACATACTTATAAATGGGTCTTTCAAAAACAACGACCCCTAGGGTTCATGTGACGATATGACCTCTGATGTTGAGAAACCCTAGTAAACAAACGGACAATGAGACTTTATTTGTGGCTTAGGCATAGTGTTATTAATTTTCTAGTTCAAAAGCGCTTGGTTTTATCTCACGATATTCAAAATATTGTAAGATCTTCACTTGAATATTGTTCTGTAGTTTGAAATCACTGTCATCCATCTGAAAAACACAGCTCATGCAAATCAGAAACTTCAGAGAGTACAAAATAGATTGTTAAGAATGGTTGACTTTAAGCTGGGAATAAACCTTTCAAATTATAACCTGTTGCAATCATAGTTAAACTTAATACCATTAAAAAAGCACAGATTACACTTCGACTTACTAACTCTTTTCAAAAATTATAAATTCATACATTCACTATCCTCAATTTTTAAGCAATATTAACTTTTCCACTACTCCTCATCAGCTTAGGCAGCATAGGACCTTCCCTCGGTCTATCCCTCACTTACAATTAATTAATTCTCTATTAATATTTTTCTGAACCAACTTCACAATTCGCTAAATACATCTTGACAATCTAGGCATTATTATTCATTTTATTTACATTAAATTCTTTTTTTCATTATCTTCTATCCACATGAATATTATTGTAAATAACACCATATCATGTGTAAACATTGCATTATTAATATTAATATTGTTAGCATGATGAGCTCTTTTTCTGTGCAATTGTTTGTAATACACTTATACATTTTTGTGCAAGGTTGGTAACCGTATATAAATAAATTATGATATTTGTGACAGTGGAACTGTATTGTGACGATCATTTTAAATTTTATTCCTGAACATTCACTATTCTGTTATTTATCCACTGTCGCCTTTTTTAAAAGCACATATTTTTTCAGTAAATTCTGAATTTAATTTGAAGAGCAGAATAATCCCCTTGAAGTCTTTATGAACTATAGCGATCAGCCTTTAATTATAATCATATATTAATAAATGATCAGGGAGGAGGCTAATTAGAAATCCGTCTTGTCGACCGCCTTTTCGTTTTCTTCTTGAAAAAATACATTTTTTTCTGAAAGCTGAAGTAAGTAAAGTTTTGGACTTTAAATTGTAAAATATTATTTTGTGGTCTTATCATATAAGTTGTGTATTGTGTGAAAACAGCTAGGGAAGCTATTTACTTTATATTTTACAAGATATGTTATGTAAAGATATATTNAAATGAAATGTGCGATTACATGTCACTTTACGTCATCGTTAATATTTTGGAGTAATAAATGGGTGATAAAGGTGACTCTTTTTTAATAACTTAAGCTTTTAGATGGTAATCGACCACCGCAAGTTCCGAAGTTATCAATTTTCATGAGAAAAACAGTTTTGCCTTGTATTTTTTGTTTTATAAAATAATTTCTTGGATTTCCTTGACGTTCACGGCAAACAAACAAAAAGGCCAACGCATACGATCTCGAATGTATACCAGCTCCAGTCGGTTATAGTAATACAGGCCAACAATACAGTTTGATTATAGATATTCCCAAGAATTCCATTATGGGGCATAATTGAAGAATCGGGCGTCCAATTCCGTTTTCAAGGTCGGCCGGGAGAATTGAGAAAAATAGCCGGCTGAGAAAATTGCATATTAATTTAACCAGTATATCATCCGGGGGCGTTTACAAGAAAGTGATGAACGCTGATTAAACATCCACGGAAGAAAGTGCGAATTGGCCATAAAAGAACGATTAACAATTTAGAAACACCCCATCAAGTTTAATGGGATTAATTCATATTTTAATCTACGCACGGATCAGTTAAGGATTAAAACTACCAGACTGGTAACCACAGCAATTGTTAAGTAATCAATTTTAATTAAATTTTAAACGAAACGAACGAGCCGCCTATGTACAAATTTACTGGATGTATAATTTATGGGAAAAAAATCAAAACAAAACTTCGCTCGCTAATTTACAAGAACAAATTGAAAATGTTTGGATCCATTGTAAACAATTAGGTAAATCCACTAAATTTAGTGAGCACAAATTACAAGTGCGACTATAAAATTCGTTTTTTGCTGAATTCACGATTTTGTAGAAACCCTTTCCCTTCGGTTTTGTTCAGCGCACTCAAAATTTTCAGGCTGAATATTCAAAATCTAAAGTCTAATAATAGTTCCAATTATTTATTCTTTTTATTACTCAAAAATTAGTGTCAAGAGCGGGATTCGAACCATTCGATTCCATTTGAGCTATGGCATAGTGGTTAGAGTAGCGCCGTATTGAGCTGAAGGTCGTGGGTTCGAATCCCGCTCGTGACACTAATTTTTCATCTCAACCTTAGTTATTGAATATCTTTAAATGATAGTTTTTACTCATAGCATCATGTCTAGTTGATAACGACAAACTGTGACTATGAACTATCTTTTAAAGAGATTAAACAACATACTCACCCTAGCTTTATCATTTCTAATAGTGTATGGTGATTAGTGACCATTAGTGTATAATTATTCGGAAATCGTGAGGTGCTGCCTGCTGTGACGTAGGCTTCAGAAAAACATTTTCTTTATCGTGCCAAGTTTCGATCATTATTGAGATCATCTTCATGGCTCAGAGTGCACTCTCAACACGACACGCAAGATTGGCACAAATACGCAGAAATCAAACACTTTGAGCCCTGAAGATGATCTCAATAAAGATCGAAACGTTGGCACGATAAAGAAAATGTTTTTCTGAGACCTACGTCACACCAGACCGCATCTCACGATTTCCGAATAATCATTTATAATAGTTGTTGAATGTACATTTATTATTGATTATTGATTTATACAAGTTCAAATCTGCACATGCACACACACGGATACGTACGTGTTCAGAGTTGAGCCTTAACTTCTCGCAGTCCACCGGCAATTCCAAATTTTGTTATTGTCCAATTAATTCCCGGGAGGCCTCGGGTGTTGGTAATTCAGGGCCAGACCACGGTCATATCTTTAGTGAATTAAAATATTAAAATTTGTCCAAAATTCTGTTAATAATTCATGCTCTAAAGTATAATTTTCTTTATATCATCATACAATGTATTACTCATACATATTGATGATATTAATAAATTGATAATACATCATCAAATTTTACATATTTAATTAGATAAGTTATATAAGAGTCGATGGGGTACTCAGTATTACTCCATCGGCCCTCACACGCGCTAAGGATAGAAAAGTATCATTACTATATACATCAAAACTATGATAAATATATACAGTCTAGAAATTGTGCAAAATAAATTCGATCGCTATACAGCTTATAAAATCAAATTTGTTAGAAACCAGCACGAATACACCCAAATTCAAAAGAAAATGGGTCTGCTGTCACTTGAAGATGTAAACTATGTTATTTTTGTATAAATGAGTAAATGGCATGATAGAAAGTCCTAAATTGTTGGAATGTATAAACTCTAATGTTCCTAGGCTCAATATGAGAAATTGTAACCCAATTTCATACAATTATGGCTGTGATAAGCTGTATGTAACCGTTTAATTGCGGATTTATTACGTTTTGACAGGTCTTTTGACAGCATATCTAAACTAAAAAAAGTTATTGTAAATTAAATTAAGTTAATTCATTGTAATGATTAAAAGTATAAAATGTAAAATTGTGGGAAATCCCTGTAAATAAATAAAACAATCCTGTTTCCTGTAAGAATCGGAATAGGAGTCAAGGAATTGCACATTTCAATTACCATTGGAAAAAAGACCATTCTTCTATGATACCTATGGATAGTGCTCTTGATACGTGAGAGTTTTTGCTGATCCGGCCCACCGACGGTGCCATTTTCTTTTAATCGTGGTTTTATTGCATTTTTAGCGTCCGAAGGGCAAATCGCGGTGGTTAAGTCCGTAGGTTGGAACATCTTGGCCTATCCGCCTCGTCTGCTGATGTATTTATTCCTTTATATGATGCAATTTGCTTATTAGAATCAAAATTTTGGGTTTTTCATGATTTTTTGCATTTTTTCTTTTCAACTCTTGATTTGTCGTTTTTATTTGATTAATTTTACAAATCATTCTGAAAATAAATTTTTGATAACTTACACGTTTCTCACTACCAAAAGGACTTATTTTGCATGTTCAGACTCCACTAAACAATGATTTTAAAGATTTAAGAAAGGACAAAGCCAATAATTTTGAAAGTTAGGAAATATTTAGGCTGGATATTCAAAATATTAAATATAACATTCTACATTTAACACATCTATTATAAAATGAAATATCATAAAGAAATTGGAGATAAGAACAATTTCCAAATATTTGTTGAATTTTTTCTTATTCTACCGGGTGTCCCAGTTCCTTCTGACGAAACTCATGGAATCGATTCTACTCTTAGTTTGGAGCAAAAAATGCCCAGGAGAAAATTTTCGGAAAGTTCCCTATTTTGAAGATATTCGTCAATTTGTCAACTTTTCACTACCTTACCACATAAAAACAGTTACAACTTCCGAAATGTTGAGACTACAACAAATCCAATTACCACCAAATAAAAATGTCACATATGTGCACACTTGTGCAAACAAAATCACGTTTCAGTAACACACCATATCGGATACATTCTGTGATGATTATTGTTTAAACTTCGATCCCATCCAACATTTTTCATTCAACCGGTCAAACAAGTGTCATTTTTATTTTACAAAGCGAGTTCTAATTGATTTATTTCTATCCCCCTTCAAATTTACCTTAGCTCACATTTTCGAACATTGAATTCTTATTTTTCAACTCTACTAGAACGTTATTTAAAAACCTGGATATATCAACGTAAAGAATATTAGATGAAAATGTTTTTGTGAAATTTGACCAGTTGTAGGTGTTTTTTGTAACCTCAGTAGAACGTGCAATCAAGACCAAAATTTTAAATTTTGTACTTTTGACATGTTCCAACTGATATTGGCTAACATTTTATGCCATTCAGATTATTGCAAATAGAAGTATCTTACAGCAAATTTAGCGTTCTTTCAAATGGTGTAATTGGATTTGTTGTAGTCTAAATAAAATGCACTTATAATTTTGGCTTTTCTACAATCAGTTTTTACGTAGAAACAGAAGATAGTAAAGTATATAAATTTTCTAACACATGTTGAATTGATTACGATATTGGGTCCCGTATTCTCGCTAGTGGTTTGTATCTTTCATACTCGTTCAAAATGGTTTTAGGCTCTCCAGCGCGGTTCGCGAGAAAGACAGTTCAAAATATCTTATTCATATATTGCTGTTTTTTGTTTTCTTTGTTTATTTTGTACATTATGAAAGCGAATTTTGGGCACTTACAAGTCTTTATGCCCTGTCAGTAAAATGACAGTCCGTAATTTCAGAGGACATCACACCTGTACACAAAAGATCTTAAAGCATTTAAGAAACACAAAACTACAATTTTGAAAGAAAGGTAAAGAATATTCCAGTTGAATCTTCAAAATATAAAATATAATAATAAATATCACTCTTCTATAACCGGTTTTCGTGAAGAAACGGGAGAAAACAGTAAAATTGCAAATGTATGTTAAGTATATCATTTGTGTGATAGTTAATTTTGGACAATGTACAAGTTTATGACTTATTCTGCTAGTTCAGAGGCCATGTCATCGGTACACAAAAGTCCTTAAGGTATTTAAGAAAAACTAACCAATTTTGGAAAAAAAAACGAAATATTTAGGGTGAATATTGAAAATAATCAATGTAACTCGTTTCTTTATAAAACCAGTTTTCATTCAAGGAAATGCGAAAAAAGTCCAAACATTTGTTAAATAGTTGATGTTAGTTGGTCTACGATTGGATGAACACAAACTGAACTGATCATATTAGGGTCAGCAGGTTTGGCCCACACACGTTGTTGCTTCACGCCATCTTCAGTGACATTCTATTAAGGAGAAAAGACGAACCCAGTGACTGGTGTCGTTAAATCTAAAATAAGTTTTTAAAGCATTTAAGAAACAATAGACCACCAATTTTGCAAGAAAATATTCAGGCCGAATCTTCTGCCTTTCTTCAATCAGTTTTCAATGAGAAACAGAGGAAACAATACAGTTTTCAAAATAAATAATAAAATGTAATAATATACTTCATCTTTAAGCGGTTTTCGAGGAAGAAAACTTTAAAATTTCCAAATATATGTTAAGTATATCATTGGTGGTTTTGGTTGATCTGCAACTGCATGCAGACATGTTGAACTAATTACTTGACTCGATCAGTCTTTCTCGCAGATTTACATTTTATTCATCCGTTTCGACTCCACGGCTCCAATGAGAAGCTGTTTACCCAGACTAAATGAACCTAGTAAAGTGACAAGTGTCGATAATCACAATAAATAAAAATAATGGGAAATTATAATAATTGAATGATGGAACAAACAGCAAAATTTTCAATATATATTAAATACATGTAATGTGGGAGGTTTATGGGCCGATAAACAGACAGCTGAGTGCATCGCCGCGCCCCTGCGTGTTTTCCTTCTTTTCCTAATCTTTCACGCGTATTTTTCAACCGACAGCAATTTGAGCGTCTTGATCTGGTTACTGAACCTCTCCTTTTAAATGTATACCAGGTCGATATCCTAAAATGCAAGCCTCTCATTTGTACCTTAGGTTGTCACCTACAGAATAGGTAGCTTATATACATATATTGGGTTGTCCGGAAAATAATGCAGGATTTTAAGTTTTCATTAAAAAAAGTCTATATAAAATATTCTGTTTACGTTTACAGGATTACTCATTTGTATGAATGTCAACACTTATTAATCCTCTTCCAAATGATATTGTTTGTTTACCTCTGTAGCATTCCGCTACTTGGAAATAATTCAGTCATCCTTATAATGTCAAAGCGAGAATTTCGTACGATTTTCTTTTACGAGTTTAAACTCGGCCGAAGCGGAGCCCAAACGGCTAGAAACATTAACCAAGTCTGGGGCGAGGGTTGTGTTAATGAGTGCACTGTGCAAAGGTGGTTTAAAAAATTTCGGGAGGGAGATTTCAGCCTTGAAGATGAAGAAGGTCGTGGAAGGCCTTCCTCTCTTAATGATGATGTTCTGCGATCAGTGGTGGAAGAAAACCCCAAAACAACTGTTCGAGAACTTGCAGAGCAACTCAAAGTCAGTAAAACGACCGTCGCTGACCACCTCAAGGCGATTGGAAAAGTGAAAAAACTCGAAAATTGGGTTCCACACTCATTAAACGATCGCCAAACAAATCAGCGCTTTGATGTTTGTGCATCACTTCTTTGTCGAAACAAAAATGACCCATTTCTGGCCAGAATTGTTACATGTGACGAAAAGTGGATTCTGGACAGTGGCTCGACAAAGGAGAAGCTCCAATACATTTTCCAAAGCCCCCAACTCATCAAAAAAAGGTAATGGTTACGGTATGGTGGGCTTCATTTGGTTTAATACACTACAGCTTCTTAAATCCTGGCGAAACCATCAATGCTGAATCATACTGTAACCAAATTAATACCATGCATCAGAAATTGGCAGTAATGAAGCCCTCTTTGGTCAATCGGAAAGGGCCCATTTTGTTGCATGACAACGCTCGACCACATGTGTCACGTGTAACGTCACAAAAATTATTGGAGCTTGGCTATGAAACTTTGCCTCACCCACCCTACTCTCCGGACCTCTCGCCTACTGACTACCATTTTTTTAGACACCTGGACCACTACTTACAACACATAATATTCAAAAATCAAACGGAACTGGAAAATGCATTTATTGACTTTATCAATTCTAAAAATTCTGAATTCTACTCAGACGGAATTAATAAGTTACCAACACGTTGGGAGAAATGTATTGAGAGTATGGGAAATTATTTTGATTAAAGAACATTGCTTTAAAGTAACTAGTTTCTTTTTTTTTGTTTAATACCAAAATCCTGCATTATTTTCCGGACAACCCAATATATACATCACCACCCTATGCAACCATAGTAGCGTAGTCTATGACTCCTAGAGTACTCGATATTCTTGCTATTGTGGTCGAAAACAATTCCATTCTTGCTGACTTTTACTCTTCAGACGTCACACACTCACCCCGGAGTATTTGATATTCCTCGGAGTAGATTAAATAATGTTTTATTCATGTAATGCAGTTTATAACTTGGAATCCAAACCTACGAAATATGTTTTTGTTATTGTATCAATCCTCGTACATTCTCCTGAAAGTAACATTTAAATCCATTATATTTCGTGGTCCGATTGACTGAAATAACTTCTTTCAATTAAATAATTTTTATCTTAACTAATACCTTACATAAAAATTAATTAATTGTAAAATTTAATGTTTACAAGCCCCTCTCTTCTCCTAGTAGAACTTATTCAGCAAATACATTAATATTTAGGAAAAAACAAAACCACCAATTTTAAAAATGCGAAAAATTTTGGCTGGATGTTCGAAATTTAAAATGTATCAGTTTTCACAGTAGAAATGGAAAAACAGACAAATTTCCAAATATTTCTTAAATGTATAACCGACCTTATGATCGTTTCTTCCTCATTTATTGCATTTTGTAGCTTAAAAATGACACCAACATTGTGCTTTGCATGCTTTGTGTACCACACTTTTCGTATTTTTTCTCATTCAGCTCATAAGTTTATCTTGCATCAATTCCCTAAAGTAAAATTAGAAGTTTACAAATCTTTCTCTCCTCATAGAACTTAATTTGCAAGTATATTAATATTTAAGAAAGAACAAAACCACCAATATTTAATATTCTGGTGGATATTCAAAATTTACAGTTTTCAAAGGAGAACTGGAAGAACGGGCAAATTTTCAAATATTTCTTAAATAACTGACGACTTTATTTTTGTTTCTTCTTCATTTATTAAACTAACCCTTCCTTTCACGCTAATAAATTACACAGGTTTTCGTATTTTTCCATTTCAGCTCTTTAACTTTATTGTATCAATTCTCTCAATCCTCTTAAAAAAAAAAAAAAAAATTGCAAAGTAGATATCTCTCTCAATCCTTCTTAAAGGACCTGTGCAAGGTCAGAGCACATCGCGGCGCAAAATACTTTAAGCAGTCTAAGAAAAAGTCTAAGATAATTAATTTTCAAAAAATAGGACATGTTAAGGCTGGGTGTTCAAAAGTACAATGAACAATGCTTTTGAACAATCCGATTTCAAGGGAAAATTTAATATCAATCAAATTTCCAAAAACTTGTTAAATTTATAATGACCGTACGGTCATTTTTTACTCATTTAATGCTTGGCATCTATTCCAACATTTTGCTTTTCTTGTTTTATTTTCCACACGTTTTCTCGTTTGTTTTTCTCTTTCAACCCTTGATTTTTTCGTTATTATTATCCTACATGGTTATAATAGCTCTAAATCCTTCTCAGATAAATTTTAGACAATTTTGTGCAGTCTACAATTATAATTTAACTAATCAAGTCATTGCCCTTAGAAGTTGATATGTAAATTAATATAAAAATGTTTTCTAAATAGGAACATGACAGCTAAATCTGGTAGTAGGTCAGAAATTGTTTTAATTACTAAATTTAATTACAAACTAATATAAAATTTTATGAACTTTCAACAGCCACATGACACACATTTTAATTGATATGATTTTATTGTCATAGATAGTAGATATATTTTATTGTTTAATGATAGTTCCACCAGAGCAAAAGAAAACTTTCTTCATCGGACTCGGTATATGTCGAATATTATATAAGAATTTATTTTTTATTCGGGAACGATGTCACGCAGTTGATTTCATAAATTAAATTTCAACACTATAATTTTTTTTAAACCTTTAAAAATAAAAATGAGAACATCAAATTTTTCAAAATCTACTCACGTTAGTCGGTGATAGTTGGGAAAAAAGAGATTGTCGTCTGTCCGAGAACTATATCATTCTTGGGCGTCGCGCACTGAACTGAGACTGGGTCCGTCCGGCCTCGAGGGTGTTCGAAGGGGGTGTGAACTCTCTACGAGAGAGGAGGGCGGACTGCCTTCCCTCGTCCGGTGGCGCATGCGCTCTCATATTCGGCATCTTGATGATAGTGATTTTCGTCTGATGGTCATCAGGCATCAGGGGATCGAAGAAAATTAAATTGTATTAAAATTTATAATTATTATGTCAAATGACTGACTCGACAGTATTCGATTGGGACTGAGCCAGACAGCTATGTCAACTCTTTTTCATCTGCCAGTTTGAATCCTGCCAAGATTCATTAATGCCTGTAAAATCTGTTTTACTTTAATAATGATAAAAATAACATGCATTTATTTATAAAACTTTTTTTACATTGAATACAGATTGACAGGGAAATTATCTCTCTACCCTGATAGAACGACTAAACCGCCCCGGTCCCGCTAGCTGTGACCATTACACTAAGACCTAAAAGACCTTAAGGATGTTTAAGAATGATAAAAATTGCGAATTGGCATCATTGGTTTTTAGTTGGCCACGAAAGGGTATTTAATTCCCATTACAATCTACTTAAACTGCAACGACAAATTGCTCTTCAAAATTACGCAGGTCATAATGAAATAATAATAAACACCAATTAAATACAAGGATGCATGAATAAAACCGTACAGCGTAAACATTCAGATGACAGTATGACGTTTCATAAAGACCATCTTATTTAGGGATTACTGAGACTAGACTGCACCGCAAGCTTTTCTCTACTTATATGCCTATTTTTTTCATCATTTCCTGCTAATAGGGTGAACGGCTACGAGGACAAATGTAGAACATGAAATTAGGATGGCTGGAGCTCTCTGCCCATGAAGATTATTACGTCGTCAAAGATTCAAGGCATTCGACTGAGGGAGAGGAAGGAATAAAGAAAGAAAAAAGGAGAGAGAAAGAGAGAGAGAGATGGCCTCACAAAGAAACGGTGAGAGATAGAGGTAGACTAGATAGATAGATAGATAGAGATAGAGAGAGAGATAGAGATAGAGAGAGAGAGAGAAAAAAAAAGATAATAAAGAAAGAGCGGAGAGATTTGTAAAAGGACGGCAACTAGGAAAATTGTTGGTACGTCAATTTAGGAAGGACGGAGCTAGAGCTTCAAGATTATTGGCGTATGTGTGTGTGTGTGTGTGTGTGTGTGTGTGTGTGTGTGTGTGTGTGTGTGTGTGTGTGTGTGTGTGTGTGTGTGAGAGAGAGAGAGTGTGTGTGTGTGTGTGTGTGTGTGTAAAGGGTGAGATAGATAGATAGATAGAGAGAGAGAGAGAGAGAGAGAGAGAGAGAGAGAGAGAGAGAGAGAGAAGAGAGAATGAGAGTGAGGGGAGAAAAAGAAAGGGTGAGAGAGATAGGCAGAGAAAGAAAGAATGTGAGAGAGGGAGAGGGATGGAGAGAAAAAGAAAGAGCAAGAGAGATATTGGCAGAGAAAGAGAGGGTGTGTGAGAGAGAGTGAGGGAGAGAGAGGGAGAGAGAAATATTGGCAGAGAAAGAGAGGGTGTATGTGAGAGAGGGAGGGAGAGATAGACAGATAGAACGTTGACCATTCTTACATCATAATCCTATGTTGATAAAACAATGTTGCAACATTTAATAGTGTAAATGCCTGGAAATCGCCAAATAGCCTGATATGCTGAACAACGATATCAACCCCGACCGACGACCTGATCCCGTTATCGATCCCGAAGATGATCCTGGAGCTTTGCCGGTCGCGGTGGAAGGAACTAGGATCGATCTCGCCGATTTGCATGAAATGACGACGTTAATGATTCGTGTGTGGCGGTACGAACCGCGTTTATGGCCGTACGAATGCCAATAATAAACGTTCTTCGGAGAAACGCTGAGCTGGCTGCTGTCATAACGATTGGTCCAAGTATGTGGAGCGCGTTAAAGTCGCCCTATTTGTGAATATTTGGACTGAACGCAATTTTGAATAAATCTATTATTTCCGGTCAGAAAGAGTGACGGATTGACCTGCTAATAAAACGACATGAGATTAATTTTTTGTTACAAAAGATTTTTTGTTGTTGATAACTTGATTTACATTACTTTCCGATATAGATTTGCTTTTGTGATGCAGCTTTTTTTCCTGAAAAAATTGAATTAGGATAATATTATAATCAAATACCTACTTATTTAGATACAATGAGATTTTAAGCTAGGTTAAAATAAAAAAGGAAGTACAATCAAACATTCCCTATTTGGTAATGATCAATCAATTGTAATATCAATTGCTTTTCCAAAAGATTTTTGCTAAGCTATCTTTGTTTTTCTAGAGGAGGGTTGAGGGGCTGTTTCATGTAATCCAATGTTGTTGGGGTTGAGGTGTGTGAAATGTTATTTGGTTCATCACTTAATTTCATCTGATGAACTATGGTGCATCGGCACCTGTTGACTACTGTATTGAGGGACAGAACTCTATATTTCACAGGCTAACTAAAAATATACATTGTAGATTAGTGAACGAAACGTTTAGTTTCAACCTAATCGAAGAAGTTTATTTTCAGAAGTGGCATTAATTGGTGGAACCTTAATTGCAAACGTTTTGGAACAAGCAGTCATTCAACTATTCCAGATCATCTTATTGACAAGATTGAAGTTACGTAGAAAAAAAAGTTTGGTAACAAATATCACACTAACTTCATGCAGCGGTTGACCAGTCCCTATTCTATAGTACCTAGATTCTGTTGATTTCTTTATTGGGGAGGGGAAGAACACTACATCCCGCTGATATTGTTGATGGCTAGACTAAATGTTTAGTTTGAAAACTAAGAAAAGGGGTTTCTTTCAAAAGTGGCATTAGTTAGTGGAATGGTGCCATTAGGTATACGTTTAAAGAGCCATTCTCATCAATCAATATAGTCCAGTAGGAGAATAAGTAACATAATGTAGAACTTAATCGAATAGTTCGTTTCATGAATGTTATATTATCTTGGTGCGGTTGGTCAATCTAATACATCTACTCTGTAGTACCTGAAACCTATTGAACTGGAATTCTAATATTCCACATGCAAAACTCAAGAGGAGAAGAGGCCCTTAGCCAAGGAATGGCATTAGTTGGTGAAATCTGAACCGTAGAAGCATTAGTAACGTGCATTAGAACTAAGTGGATTATTTTCTTGAATGTTATATTAACTGGTTTTAATTTTTTTTAAAGAGTAAATTTTAAAGGGTAAAGATTTGAGTTGGACGGATTCACCTTCGTTCTCCATTTATTTCACCAGTCCACAACATCCTCGAGATACTGCGAAGAGACAATATGGCAAAGATAGGCTGTATCGTTTATTGAAATTTGTTTAGGAGTAAGGGATACCTTCGGCAAATATTCGATAAAGTAGCGGATCATGGAAGCTTCCCTAAGAAACTTCCGCTTTTGTCTCTTTTGGACTGGTGTGATGATGATCTACTTGACTAAAAAGTTTCTGATGGAGATATCAGTCAATCACTGTACTTTAAGCTTGCGAAGGCAGCCACTCTTTATCCAAAACTTTTGATACATCTAAAAAGGCATCCAAACAAGCTTAATCTACTTCGATTTGAAGATCGGTAAAAACAAAACAAATTCTCCGATTTCTGTAAATTTGTATAGCTCCAAAAGGATTACAGCAGCATAATTTCCATTAACATTCAACAGAAATTATTGTTATTAAAATGTTATTAAAATTAAAATGTTATTAAAATAAAATACTTTCCAGCCGTGGTACGGTACTCAATGACCTCCAAAATTTGAATGATTAATCTTTCTTCACAAAAATCGCTACCTGGGATAAAAAAGTTGACTACCCTCATATCCCTGACACAGGTGTGAACAAAGAGCCAGAGCCCTTTTACCTGTTGCAATACAATCGCATCTAGATTGAATGAGGGAACAGTTTATATCAATGTCAGATTATATATCACAGATTTATAGTCCTTAATTACATTATACTAGAGACGTAAATTAATCTTCTTGGTTAAATATTGGATCCATGTTCAATTTGGATTGACATTAACTGTCAAATTATATGAAAATTCGACAAAAAATTTGTTTTAACTTTCTTTTATTGGTGATAGTCATGATAATCTTTGGCTTGAATATTTTTACTGATTACTCATTTATATATCTTCAAATCTGCACACGCGTGTACAAAGTTGAGTATATCACTCCTGGCAGTCACCGGCCAATCCAGCTTTAGTAATTTTACAATAAATTATCAGCAAGCCTCGCATACAGGGTGGCGTTCTTGAAGCGAAAAAATTGCACTTCACTTAGATGGGACACATCTTGCAACCTTTCTTTACATGATGAAAACATAAACTTTGGCCTAAAAGTAAGTGTCCGTGTGTCCTTGCATGGCCTGTTCAAAATCTGGTGAGGATGACATTTCTACAAATCAGGTCCGTTATAGAAACGGACACTTCACCAGCAAGGCTTGGGAGTTTTGCTGTCGTTGCTGGTCTGTAACTATAATGAAAGGCTATTGCTCCTAAGCCAAACAATATTTAAAAAAATAAATATCTGTGCTTATATAGTAAGTATATTATAATAAATATTTATTGTACAAAGTCCTAACTATGTTTAGGCTAAATTTAACAAGTTTCAATAACTTCAGTAACTAACAATAATTAAAAATCCACTAAATAAGTTTTTTGTAATTAATCAAGTTAATTTGATTTTCAGTGATTAGGAAGAAATTTGTGAAAGGACGAAATTGGTAGAACGTAAAATTAAGATGAATGGAGCTTTCTCAATGACGATTAATGACGAGTGTATGTGTGTATGTATGTTTGTATGTATGTATGTATGTATGTATGTGTGTGTGTGTGTGTGTGTGTGTGTGTGTGTGTGTGTAAAGGGTGAGATAGATAGATAGATAGATAGATAGATAGAGAGAGAGAGAGAGCGAGAGAGAGAGAGAGAGAGAAGAGAGAATGAGAGTGAGGGGAGAAAAAGAAAGGGTGAGAGAGAGAGAGAGAGAGAGAGAGAGAGAGAGAGAGAGAGAGAGAGAGAGAAAGGAGAAAGAGATAGAAAGGATAGAAAGGAGAAAGAGAGAGAGAGAGAGAGAGAGAGAGAGAGGGAGGGAGGGAGAGAGAGAGAATAAGAAAGAAAGAAAGAGAGAATGAGTGACAAAGAGAATGAGAGCGTGTGAACAGTCAGAAGGGGTAATTTTAGGGTTAGCTTGTAAATTTTTTAACATTTAAATGTTGATATTGACATATTGAGAGTAAACATAACTAGATAGAACTAATTGGTCGGACTATTGAAGTGTAAAGGCAGATTAGAGGAGTGGTTTCATGGGAGGATCAAGGCAGGATAAAGGCATCCTGGTAGTTTGTATGCCCTTTTGCAAATGGTTTCTATGTGAAGGTTGAATGTTAATTTAGTTCATGCCAGATTCTTAAATCTTTGACACCGGATAGTCTTGTTAAGCGAGTTTTGTTAATCATATATTGAAAAGAAACATTTGTAACTTTACGTTAGTAAGTGTTAATAGAGGATTTGTCTGAGTTCAAAGATATGCTATTTTCATAGCATTGGGTGAGAAGGATTTTTTCTAATCAAGATAATGTGAATATTATGTGATTGAAGCGCATTATAATTTTTGATTATAAAGGTAATTAATCGTCATAGCAGGTGTTAAATGAATTTAGAAAAAAGTTTGAACAACCAATAACTTTTGAAGGTTTTTATGTGCGTTTAATCAGAAACATGCAATGACAAAAGTTCGAGACTGATAAAATTAATTGGTTAGGATCAGTAGGAATATCTAACTGGATATTGATATAACTGGATATTTGGCACCGTTTAGACGGGGACTTGCGAAGTACGGATATCTGGGGAGGCAACGTGTAATTTGCCCCCATATCAAGGAAGTGGAAGGGAGCTAATTGGAGGGGCTGGTGGCTGCGTGTGGGCACGGACTCGTTTTGGACGAGTCGTCACAGCCAAATGTCCCGGCCCTTTTTGGTCCCAGCCGGCGTATTTTTCCCCGTCTCAAATTCTGATGCGAATCGGGGAACCGCTGACTCTCCAGTTCCAAATATGACGGTCGTTCAAAGAAACCGGCCCATGTTGAATGGTTGACCTACTTTTAGCCTCTATACCCATATCAATTATGGACGCGAGCCATTCTATGAATCGCTTCATTCTCTATTTTAGTAATACAATTATTCTATTATAAAATAGGATAACGAATAATATATTATATACGAATAATAGATTTTTACAAACAGAACATTAAGAGCACCACACATGAATCTAAAATAATCACAGTCGAAAACTAAGTTCAGTGTAGATAACATGGTTTCCGTCAATTGTTACGTTTTAAAGAAAAAGAAGAAATAGGGCAGAGGTTAATTAGTACTTTTGACCATCTGTCAGAAGAGTTTCGGCATATCGCCGTCTAGTATTTACTCAGGGTGATAACCAAGGTGGGAACAAACTTAAACGAGTGACAAATTTTTTGGCTTTTAGATTATTTTCTTGAGCAATATTTTTTTGTTGATTAATGGAAATCCGATCATCCTGGCCAGCTTGTTTCGTATCACAAAAGTAAAAACAAGACACGACTGCCAAAATAAAACAAAAACTTACCACACAAAATTATGAATTACTCACCAATTTTGACGTATGAAAATGCATATATAATATTCTGATATCTATTTTATAGTTTGTAATATACGTAATCAACTGTATTATGACACCCGATCGAAAAATCCAAAGCATTTTTGATTTATTGCTTAGTTTATTGCATTTAGAATTAACCAAATTTTCATTAGAAAGTTTTTACTTTTGGGATATACTTTGCCAATCATGTTGACCTCTACTGTTTTGATATGGTGAACAGTTTCGGCTTCTCGGCATCTCCAGCGCTGAGATTGACCAAAATTGATATCAGCTTTTAATATTGTAATTTCTACATACGAAAAAATCTGGGATAAGTCCTATCTGAAAAAAATCGTTGTTTTCGAGCCTTCAACAGAACTTTGAAATTCATATTAATAATTAACGGCTACGAAATATGAGAAGGTTATTATTATATTTCTCGAAAGCTTGACGAAGGAACTGAGTGTTTTCGTCTCTATCAAATTAGCGTTATACCTGATATTTTAGTACAAAATTGTCCACAAACACACACCGAAGATGGCGAGAAACTGAAACGACCAAACTACAGGTCCAGTATTCCTCGCAGACCCCATGTGGAAATCTCATATATGATTCGAAGTAATAGTTAAATTTAAACTGTTTCAGCTTCGGTTGATTTAGAGTTGGTTGATTCCTGTAACCTTCGTCTACTATTATTTGGATTTTTATCAGTATGAAGTTCACTGATTCATATGCATGTTTTGTACTCAAATTTTGCAAAAACTGGAGACGCGAATAGGAAGATAGAGACATAGGATTGACAAACTTTTTTTTTGGAAATTTGGTTCACACTCACCCTGGGAAAAATTTAAGTTTGAAAGATTTCTAGCGTTGATCAATGAAGTCCCATGTGAAGCGAAAGCTCTTGATCTTTTTGTAATCATCACATGATAAAAATAATAGTATAAACGCTTCATATTTAGTCAAGAACATCCAACAAGAAAGATCCAAACATCAGATTATAATTTTTCAAAAATATATCTCTACTTGGATATATTTTAAGAACACTACTACACTTCTTTATAAATAATTTAAACTTAACCTTCATTATCTGAAATCATCTCTTCGAGACGATTGGATATCATTCAAAAGATAACTTCAATTTTCGAACTACCCATAAAAGAATTTTTCGAAATTTTTTAATTACTGTCATTGTGTTTTTAATTGTAGAAATAGTCGACACTGGGTCTGTCTACTCTTGCCGGTTTACGTTTAGTAAAGTGATGATGTGTCGATCAGTTCTACATATGTGCAATTACTCTCGACCAACTACCACGACTTCTTTTGGTGTAAGTGGCAAACATGTAACTAATTGTAGTTAAGTGTGACAATTGATGTACGTATCTGGAAGAAAGTTATGTTGCTGTTTTGAATTTCATGTATAAGATAAAAAAAGGGCGAGTCGTGTCGTGTCGTACTGCGGTGGTCCGCCCTTGAACCATCCTATATTTACTTGTGGCCCCACAAAGGGCCGGAGATGCAAAAACGCCGGCAAACGTCATAAATATTTACTGCCCGCTCCACTTTACAGGGTCGTGTATGAGGCCGAGAGTAAAACGTATGCAACTCCACACGGTGATTTACAGGATGTCATACGTACGAACACAAACCGGGCGTATCGGCGGTTCCACGGGGAAGAAATAAAGACGCGGGAGAGCCCAATTTAGAACAAGGGATCGCAAGAAAGGGGTCGCGGGGAAAAAACAAGAATAAAAAAGAAAAAGAAAAAGGAGAGTCTCAATGAATTACAAAGGTCAAAAGCCCCTGAACAAGAAACCGAGAGACAAAGGAGCCGTGTTGGCCTATGTATTTTAAAATGAATACATCTCTGAAAATTAAATCGAGGCCCGGGCTACTCACAAATAGGATATTGTTCTGGACCCAAGGTACAACCCGGTTGCGTGTCAGTCACCAAGGCCGATTCCTAGTTAAATCACTAGGAGACCATAATAGTTAATTCGTCAGTCGAAGCTACTCCAACCTCCCTAGCGAACCTGTTCCTTTATCTCTCTGCCTCATCATTCTTGCCACCCCTTAATCTTAATCTTAAAATTTCAAAAAGCGGAATTACTTCAAATCTGTTAGAAGAAGCCGACAAGGTACACTCAAAATGCTAAACAGTTGTCGGATTTCCATTGAGATTTTTTTTTTCAAATATAACAATTTTTTTTGATACGTCAACTGTAGTGAAGTTAAATTGTTTAAGTTGGGCCTCAAACAGAATGCTGTCGAAATTAACCACAACACATTGGTTAAGGAATACAATGAAATTAATTAAATTAAAAATAATTATCACAGTGCAATTTCACCATCGAAGATAATATGCTTAAGTTTATCTAATAAAAACTTCAAGGGAATTAAAAAAAGTTAAAGGTCGTGCATAATGTAATGTCTCCATTTGGACATAAAGATATGTTCCTATTATAAAAATTAAATGATACAATTCAGAACAATGGAGAGATGAGGCATATCAAAAAGGTCAGTACAACACAAAAATTCTTCGCCGAGCTTTCGAGTATTCATCCCCTTCATCAGATCTTATAAACTTGAATTAACAATTTAAAAGATTTTGTTTAAAGGATTGAAAGGAGGACAAATAATTACTGAACCTCCTTTCGATATTACAAACAAAATTATAAATTGTAGGTAATCCTAATTAATTAGTTAATTTAAAAGATTAACAAATAAATTATACATCGATTTACAATTTTGAAACGCTTAGTTCCAAGTATAATGAAATTAAATATGTATTGAGATCATATACCACCAGATTAAACTAGGACATATTTTTCTTACTAATTAGCCTCCTCACTGATCATTTATTAATATATGCTTATAATTAATGGGTGAGTTCATAAAGGCTTCAAGGGAATTAAGAAAGGGCAAATGTTGTCCACGATGTCTTTTCTATGTCTTATGACATCAGAGTACATTTCTGCTCTACAAATTAAATTCTGAACTTACAGAAAAAATGTAGGCTTTTAAAAAAGCTACACTGTATAAATCAGAGAATATAAATTTCAGGAATAAAACTTAAAATAATTGTCACAATACAGTTCAGTACAAAAATATGTAAGTGTATTACACGTAATTACACAGAAAAAGAGCTTATCATGCTAACAATATTAATATTAATAATGCAATGTTTACACATGATATGGTGTTATTTACAATAATATTCATGTGGTTAGAAGATAAAGAAAAAAAGAATTTAATGTAAATAAAATGAATAATAATGCCTAGATTGTCAAGATGTATTTAGCGAATTGTGAAGTTGGTTCAGAAAAATAGAGGAATTAATTAATTGTAAGTGAGGGATAGATCGAGGGAAGGTCCTATTTTAAATTAAATTTTTAATTTTAAAAAAAGTTAGTAAGTCGAAGTGTAATCTGCGCCTTTTTAATTGAATTAAGTTTAACTATGATTGAAACCAGTTTTTTCTAAACCTGAAAGTTTTATTCCCAGCTAAAAGGAAACCATTCTTAAAAATATATTTTGTACTATCTGAAGTTTCTGATTTGTATGAGCTGTGTGGTGATTTCAGACTGGAGAACAATATTCAACTGCAGATCTAGAGGAATATAATAATGTCATGGAATTTATCTCTAAATCTCGTGAGGTAATGCCTAGCGCTTTTAAACTTGAAAATTAGAATGCGTTTACACGACAGAATTGTACTCTTTTGGGATGATTCGAGACGATGGTACCTCTGCTTATCTAGTCCTCACCGAGTCCTTTATTGCGGTTATTGCTGTCCGTGACAAGTTCTCCGTCGACCCTCCCTTTAGAGTGATACCACGAACTAGAGCGTCTCGGCAAACGGTTGTTTTCTGGATACCCAGAAACATAGGGCTGGATGGTAATGAAAAGAAGCTCTCACGTATCAAGAACAATTATAAAACAATAAATGTTTATTAGTATTTGCACTGTATAAGCACAGATATTTATATTTCTTAAAATACTATTTGGTTTAGGAGCAATGGCCTTCCTTTGTAGTTAAAGACCAGCAACGACAGCAAAACTCTCAAGCAGTGCAGGTGCAATGCCCATTTCTATAACTTTTCTGACGTTAAAAATTCAACAAAAAAACACGAATAAAAGAAAATATCGATAGGTGGACCTAGGAAGGCCTGAAGAAGGATCATAGTCATCCGATCGATTAAGGATAGGCCATGAAGTTGACACACGGACACTTACTTTTGGGCCCAAGTCCGCGTCTGGCGTATAAAGAAAGGTTGCTCGATTCCTTGGCTCCATCACATAAAGAGCGCGTATGAAAGCCAACGATTTGTGAATTATGCTTGAGCATGGCATCGGGTATTCGAGTCCCCTGTTCAGTTTCTTGAAGGAAACCGGGTTGTTTAATTTATGTAGTAGTGATAGTTTTGTGTACCAGCATGTGTTAGAAGTTAATGTATTTATTAGCGTGAATGTGCAACATGAGAGGGCCTGTAGCGGAATGGTGAGTACCCCATCGATCCTCTATTAGGTTAGTTATATAATAGGAGTTTGTTTTGTTGTATTCAGTACTGATAGTTTTGTGTCCCTGGCATGGTTGAGAGTGGATGTGTTTATTGGCGTGAATGTGTAGTGGGAGAGGGTCGATGGCGGATTATCGAATACTCCATCAACTCTCAATTAGATTAGTTTTATATTACGTGTAAAGGGTGATGAAGGAATATCGAGTAGGTGCTCCAAAACCAATTGCGGGAATGGGATGTAAATGGAAGAGAGTATATTTAAGAACGAGTGTGAGTGTGTTGAATTTGGAATCGCATGCGTTGGATGTTGAATTGATCTAGCTGTTGACAGCATCTCTCCGCCCCGAAGCCCAACCTTGGTGGCTGGACCGAGGTCTGCCCCCGGACTGCCAGTTCGGTGATTCTCGAGGTCTGCAGGCAGTTTGTTGTAAGTAGCAAAAGCTGGAATATCGGTGGTCTGTGAGAGTGATAGGTTCAACTCTAAACATGTTTGTATGTACCACTCGCGGGTGAACATGTTTCAACATGAGTTCACCAACTCGCAGACCAAACCGCATCATCTACTATGTTTGTATGTATGTACGTACATGTGCGAATTTGAGCCTGTATAAATTCAAATCTTATTAATTAACGATATGCTGCACGAAGCGCAGGTAGTTCGGACCCTATTTCTTCCGACTTATCAGTTCACTAATCCAGGAGGAAACTAGCAATGTTCGAATACCTGAAAGTATCGTGTGATTTGTTGGGTAATGAACCTGTATTTTGATCCTTACCGATCATCCTGGTCTGCCTAAGTCACACACTGAAGATGAGAAATGTCGAAACACGTCTGACTGCAGCTAGGCACATCAAGTTGTTCGGCAAGGATGGAATTACCGGAAAATATTTTTGGGAGTACGCGCAATGCTTACGGTGTCCATACAGTATTTTCCACCCTAGCTGGAATAGGAGGAAAATCGTGAATGTGAGCTAGGTTAAATAGGAAAAGTGAGCTGGTTGCAGATTATTTTATCCCAAACCTCTGGATGGTTGGCTTTAACAGTAATCAAGAAACACGATTAATTGTACGTCATTATTTTGTCTATTAAATTTGCAAAAATAAAAAAATACATAAATAATAAATTATAGATTATACCCAATCGATACACTCTGTCTATTATATAAATTGCTCTTTTCCTCACTAACTCAAAATTTCTACTTTGATCGAAAAATCCAAGAAATACAGTTCTAGTTTTACTCAGACTTATTACACTAAAAGATTTGTTTTAATTAAATCGTAATTATTAAAATCATTACAGATGATAATCAGGTTATAGGATATGTTTGGTGGGTGGCGCGTTTTATGACAAATTCGACCATTCAAGACAACCAAATTTGAGTAGTAGCAATTCAGTATTTAAGCCGTCTTTTTACGATGTCTAAATTCAGTTCGGCAAGTTAGAATTAAGTGGTGAAATAAATAATTCCTCTAAAATCCCATAAACAAGTACCACTGACCTTTCCGTGCTTTCTATCTATTATAACAAAAATTTTCACCCATTATCAAAAAATCTTCTTTAAAACAATCGATTCTTATGCAGGGCGATTCACGAATCTTACACTTTAGGGGCTGTTTCTATACCCAAAATGTTTCACTTGACCTATGCCTGATTTTAAATAATAAGGGTTAAATTTCTGGTTTTGTGTTTGTCTTGTAAAACCTGAGTTTCACCATAAAATGGGCATATCTTCTGAATCCTTGGTCCTTCAACAAATTTGAACCACTACAAACTGTTTAAAGTGCTGAAATTTCAATTAAGAAAACACACTATCAGGTTTTTGTTTTCTTGTTTTTTTGGTGTCAAAACTAATGCATTGTTACCTTCTGTTGTTAAAACAATTACTGTTACCATTGATTGTAAAGATTTTGTATGCTGAAGAGGAAGTGCGGTTTCCAAATATATACATATTTTAAAAAAAGACGACCAGTTGTAAATGTTTTTATCAAAAAAGTAACCTACATGATGTTTAAAAAGAAGAAACTTTAAAAGAAAAACTATTACAAACAAAAGAAATAATGTGATTATCAGGGATCTTAAAATGATAAAAGTTAGAAACATTTTAATTTCATCTCATATAATTTTTGTGCTTAGATAAAATCTTAAACTTACAGACATAGGCTGTGGGAGAAAATCAAGGAAGAATGTGAAATACAGGATTTATTCAGGAGAAAGGGGGCGGAGGGTTTGGACCGACTAGCGATCCCTTACAATCAGTTATTTATGTCCCTTGGAAATTTGGATGAATTAAATTAGTGCCAAAGGAATGATATAAGAATAGTTCGAAAAAACAAATTTATTTAAAAAAATGTTCAAACTGCCAACCCTGAAACAAGCACGCGCTCTCTTATGCACTTACCTTCAAGTTTCTGCTGCGCCGTCACTCTCCTCAATTCAATAGCTGCTTAAAGAATCCATCTGCTCTTCTTCAGAATTAAATTCTAATGTTAAGAAAAGCCTTTTCGTTTCAATATTTAAACGAAGACTCACTAGTAAGAGCAATATTTTTTGTAGGAGTACTCCGAGAAGTTTGTCACATCCTGAATCACGGTGTATGTTATATTTTGTAAAATGTAAATATCAGCAATCGTAAAAATTTATTTAATATTATAAAAACATCCTTCTTTTGCCTTTTTAACAAACTAAATAAAATGTTTTGTCCGAACTTGCTATAAAGACTGAACGTTCCTGAAATGCAAAAACAATACACATACCTAAAAAAGTTAAGTCGTAAACACAGATACCATTTTAGTCAGGCTGAATGTTTTCAGCCAAATGTGTTTTTCGTTTCGTTTTAAGAATAAGAAAGATATATAAAATATCACAGATATTTTGGTTCATCTTCCACGATCGTTGGTCTTGTTTTGGTGACAAACGAGGACGAACAGGTTGTAATTCAAACTTTTACAAGCCTGATCGCAACAAAGTTTCCCAAAAAGGCGATTTTATGCGAAGAAGTACTTCCACGTATAAAACACGTGTAACATTGTGAAAGTCTTTATGAGATCCGTCGGATTGAATCGCCAACTTTTTATAGTCCGTAAAATTCTCATTTTGTGATGAACGACAAAATCAGTTTCTCGGTTCGTAAATTGTCTTTAACTTGTGCCGGACAACCGTTAAAAAATCGTTAACATTTCTGTTGTGATTTTCTCGTGTTCATTAAATGAGATGATGTAAAGATACTCGGTTAATTCAGGAGAATGTGGAACTTGCGGAACAAGTGTTACATTTCCGAGATGACAATCATCTATAGAAGAATGCTGATTAAGTGATCTAAGCACCATCCGAGCCTGTTTGAAAATAAAACTTTTTTTATCTTAACCATCACCGTCCCAAATTATATTATCTGTACCAGGAGCTTTTAGAATTAGACATATTTTATGAAGGATTTACATTTAACTATTTATATTTTGAAGAACATTGTAGCGGCGTGCAGAGTGATGTTGAAGTAGCTTGATCCTTCCTGTTCATCAAAATAAATACTACAAATAGTCGGAATTAGGACCTCGAAGGATGGAAACGTTGATTGAAAGGGATTATAAATCGTGTGTACCATTTCCAGAGTACGGAGTCAGCGGGCATCCGAAGAGGACGACTACACAAGGTAAGAGCGAAGATTTTTTTGGTTACATACATTGATTTCACTTATAAATTATTATAGATGGTCTCTATGAATATTGTGCGGGCTCTCCAATTTCCAATTTGAAAATATGATTCAGTTCCGAGGTGAAGGGATTGGTCAAAATCCAAACTAAATACGGAGATGCGATTTTAGCCGACCTGGACTACCATGGGACCTACGTATATTGGAGAATCTTCAATGAGAGTTTTTCTTAATAAATGAAATTAATAGTAACGATTAATGACGTAAAATAATGACGTCATGATGGGATAGAGAGACGAAAAGTCTACTCGGGTGTCGTTGTGGGATGTGGTGGAAGTGGGTTCGCCGTCAGACCCCATGAAGGGGGATTGTGGCGGGGCGGTTTGGCAGAGGCTGGCCCAGAACTGGCCTTTCTTATCTACTTATGTATTTATTGACTTGAATGTGTACTGTTAGAAGGCCGATGGCGGAATATTGAATAACCCCATCGACTCCTCAGTTAGGTTAGTCCGAGTAATTGATGTAAAGAGTGATGGAAGTATATCGATTACTCCACCACCCTATCTGTGGATTGTATTTAAATAAGAAGAATGTATTTAAGGGTGAGTGAGAGTGTGAATGGATTTAGGAACTGATTGCGTTGGGTGCTGATATGACCTAATGTTGGCAACTTCCCTAGGTGGGCAGAAAAGCCTAACATATCAAGAGCACTAACGTTAGGTGATCTGAGGAGGATCTGACTCGTAGCAGACTTACTTCTGGGCCAAAGCCCGCGTATTTAGAAAAAGGTTGCTCGATGTATCCCACGCAATTGAAGGTCTCCATTTCTTGGCTCCACATAGAGAGCGTGTAAGAATGCCACCCGTTATGAGAATTGTTCTAGAACACAACAGCGGGTATGAAGATAAACTGTTCCTATTTTTAGTGGAAACAGGGTTTTTTACTATATATAACACTTTATAGATATCTCGACTTGTGTTTCTCGTGTATGTTGAAAGTGAATGTATTTATTAACGTGAAATTTGTTGTACGTGTTATATTAGGTTTAAAGGGTGATGAGGAATTACGAGTCCCTCACCACCCTAACTGAGTGAATGATATACAAATAAGAAAGAATATATTTAAGATTGAGTCAGAATAGGTTTGGATTTAGGAAATGATTGAGCTAGAGGTTGACATAGTTTAGATGTTGATAGATCCTCGGTGGCTGGTTTGGTCAGTGTCTGACCTCGGTCTGCCAACACCCGGGGTGGTGATTCTCATGCCTGTCGGTAATTTATTGTAAATTACAAAAGCTGGAATTGCCAGCTTCGTCGAGAAGTGATTGGCTCAGCTCTACACCGTTATATAAAAGAGTAATCAGTGATAAGAGGGGTTAATTACGAAATAAAGATATTTTTGAAATGTCGAGATGTCAAATAATCAGGGGACGGGGGCAAAAGATTAAATTACTTAAGAAATAAATAAGTGATGATGATTAATTCAAATTAAGAATGATAAGTTTAAGTAGGCTTCAGAAGGTAAATTATTACGAAAAGCGAGGGTGATGAACATTTTTTTCATAAATAAGTGGGATTTTTCTAAGGGAGCGGATGTCTGTTACGATTAAACTGAATTTACGAAATATTGAGATTATGTTTTGTTAAGGTTGTTCGTGTCGTACTAAGGTTAAAATTTTCTCCACAAATAACACTTTTTTAAAAACAAAAATAAGAATTCTGATCTATTTTAAATAATTCCAATTCAATTATGTATGGAAAAAAGAAAGAAAAAAGGATTTGATTATGCATTCAATTTCAGCTTCTAGAGAGAGGTTCCAAAGACAAAAACGAGGGCACGTATAAAATATCTTTATAAACAAGCAATTCATAAGTGTATGAAATGGGCATGATAAATAGTAATAATTGTAATAGAGTCGGGTGTGTTATTTCTGAACGGAAATTTGTATATTTATCCGCCTTGTGACGATCTTATATGAAGGTTCGATAACCTTGATATAACTCGGTTATTAACATAACTTTCCCATTATAATACTCGTGGATATGTAGCGACGAGTTGGCCGCTTGTTCTTTTTATGTGCGGGTATAACATCGTGAAAAATATCGAACTATTAAATAATGTAAATGTCCCCACCGGAAGAGCCAGAGGTAAATATTGTACGACTCCGGGTCCAATCCGGATAAAAATTCTAATCTAACAGCCCATAAATAAAACGGTAAATTCATTCCACTCGGCTTCGATTTTCCTTATGTGGAACCGACTCGACCTTTTTCAACGTGTTCACACTGTTTCGGAAGTGACGGTGGTTGTAGCTGAAACAGTCGGTGGGATATAAAGAAAGTTGCTTTGAATGTAAATCGGCAGATTGACGATGAGCCTCGGAACCCGAACGGCTAGTCGTACCAACGAGTTAATTATATATAAATTAATCCGGGACACAAACGTTCTCTTCCTTCTTTCCCCTCGAAAAAAATGCAAATATATAAAATGCACGTTTGATGTTCGTCTCTTTTTTTTAAACAGATCTTTCTCATAAATATAATCATTGCTGATCCCTTGTTGTAGATTATTTCCACCGGGACGATCGAGATGTTAAAATTGCAGCGGACGACGATTCCAACCCTCAAAACAAATGATCTCATAATTACAAATGACGCTGGAATTCGATCTGTTTATCGTGTTGGATCACCTTTCGACTGGAATCATCTGAAATTTTAAGCCGGAACGTTTTATATTGCAGAGAAAACGACGTTCAACAATTGTATATAAAGTAACTTCATACGTTTTTTTAGATATCTTCATAAGGTCTTTGTTATGAAGTAAACTTTTTTGGTTCACCAAGCTTTCGGCGACTTATATCGCCAACCTCAGAGCGTATTTATTGAAAAATATAGGCTGATGCAAAAATAATACAGGTTTTGAAAAGGCAGTCAAAACTATTTTTAATTTTTATGAAATAAAGTAAATCTATTCGAAATATTTTCTGTCACAATATATACATCTTTGCCGACGTGTAATAAGCACTTTTATTCCACTGGCAAATCTTTAAATAATTTGTCGTCAAAATTGTTTTTCATCACATTTAGGCAAATCTTTATTTCTACTTATAATAAAGTCTTGGAAGGCGTTTTCGGCTTCACCGCGTTCTCAAAAAGTTTTATCCTTCAAGAAGTGATCAAAATGCCAAAAAAAGGGAAGTACTTACTGCAAGAGGTCTGGTGAATATGGAGGGTGCGGTAAGGTTTCATATCCTAAGTCCTGGAAAGCAGGGTTGGCACTGCGACATCTGCTCTGGCGTTGTCACGAAGAACGGCCCCTTACGGTTTGCGCTGCCGGACAAAGACGTTGCAGTTTCCCGTATTTTGTCAATTTCATGGGAATATTTCTCTGCTGAGATAGTTTCGCCATAATTCAAGAAATTATAGTGAACAATTAAGTAATTACCTAACAATCGGTAGTTAGGTAATTTTGAATAAAAATATTATTACCATAAAAAGTAATATTTTATTACACTTTGTTATTCACAACTAAATAAACGGACATGTTCAAATTCGCGGTAAATATCTTATTGATAATCCGTTTTGGAGATGGAATCATGGTCCCTTCCGGTCAGTTTGATCCTGCCTATTCTCGTGCTACAGAATGGTCCAACTAGAGACGCATTTCGGCATTTAGATACCCTTTCGAGGTGAGATTTGGTTCGGCATGGTTTACCTATATAATTTTGTTGAAATTTCTAGATGGGGTGGTATGCTGGGTGATGAACCTGTTGTTTAGTCGTTTCCGGTCATTCTGGTTTGCTTAGTCTTGCAATGTAGAACCAACAAATAGACACGTTTCAGCCTTTGGCTTTCTTCAGTATTGACAATGTGTTTGACTTAAATATGGTTTATTTATCGAGCTGAACGACGTACATTTGGTGAGCTTTCTCCAAGGGGGTAGGTATGTTGCGAAGTGAACCTGTAGTTTAGTCGTTTTCGGTCATTCTGGTTTGCTAGTCTTGCTGTGTTTACAGTCTGAACTATGTGTGGTGATTAGTGACCGTTAGTCGATGATTATTCAGAAATCGTGAGATGCGGTCTGGTGTGATGTAGGTTTCAGACGTTGGCGATAAAGAAAATGTTTTTCTGAAAGCTACAACACACCAGACTGCATCTCACGATTTTTGAATAATAAGTCGGAACTATCTGATATATACGTTTATTGGGGGGGGGGTGTCGAAAACTGCCCGATCATCTTGGTATACCATAGCAAACGCTTGTTATTTCACTAACTTCAGTTTGTCTGTATGTACCCCTATTCGGTAACTACTACTGAAGATGATCGGAACGCATTTGACATAGTAACGCAGCGAGACTAAGAAGTAATGAATGATCGGAATCTGCCAAACTCACGCAACTGATATATTGTTGTTTACATGGAATTATAGAATGTTGAATCAAATTGCAAAGTGCTTGAATTTAAAATAAGCAATATACGCCAAGAAACCTTTATCCTGGATCTTCCAATTTTCTTGAATCTTTAAATGTGATTGCACACCGAACAATGCTCATGTATAAACATAAGAAAATCGTGTGAAGTCTAAGACAATGACCTTAAATTGTAATAAGTGATAACAGGCAATTCACGGTCGGTTTGATTTTTAACAAGAAAATCAAGTAAAATGCATAATTAGAGTTCTTCTAAGAGGTACTACTAGATCTGGATAATGTTGTGATTTTACCTCATCTCATTAAAGATCATTTTGAAAGATTAGACCCAAGTAAATAACTGATTTTGAAAACTGAATTTTTGACTTTTATTTCATTGATTTCGAAAGGTCAATATGGTTTATCTGGCTTCTACTTCCTGCTGAATTTGGTCTTATCAACATTAAAGTTTAGCTTATCACACATATCTCCAACGATTCCCCTCTTAATATCCTTATTAATCAATCTAATGCATTTTTCGATCGGATGTCGTAGTATGTAGATTTGGGCGACATAAAGAGGATGTGGTCTCAGGAACTTAAACTTTTGTGGGATATCATAAAGGTAGAGACAAAAGAAGAAGGGGGCCCAGGACGGAGCCCTGAGGAATACCCAACTTTACAGGCAAATTAGATGAGATTTCATTTGATTTCCTCGTGATTGCCAGATAGGGCATAAAATCAATTCAATAAACCAAAAACCGAGGGAATGCATCTTTTGAATCAGAATCATGCTGTTTGAGTGCTTGTCTCCTGAAGCCTGACTGCATTTTAATTACTGTCTTCCAAGGATTTGGCAACGTACATATTATAAGGCTATAAGCTTTGATGGTGGGCCAAGTATTGATATAATCATCCCTAAAAGTCAATAGTTTCCGAGATTTTTGCAAAAGAATAAGAAAAAAACACATTTTTGCTGTAAACATTAAGTGAAACCACTAAAACATAAATGGATTAAATGAAGGGTTTTTAGTATAAATACGTAAGCTATACTTGTGTTCATCACATCAGTACTTCTGCACGTACTGCAACTTTTCTTATAAACAAATCAATTTTTGTCCATACTAGTTAGGCTTTAAAAATTGAATTTCTGAAGATAGAAAATATCATTAAAAGATATTATTTTTGTTTCAGAGTGTATACACAGCATTTGATCAGGATAAACAAATTAATTTCGTTAGCGATTTGTTTTTGTTCCTTAATTCTTAATCGGTTTGTAACACACTTCAGTGATAAGCCCCCGTGGGAACTTTGGTTTGATTTAAACCCGAATCTGTGGAGAACTCATAAATTCCCTGAGGACACTCATTAGGGAAAAGAGATAAAAGTGAGGATAGTCACTGCGACTCATTAGTACACCCGGTTTTCAACCCGCCAAATTGAGCGATACGTATGCAAACAGATTGATCGATAGCGTGTTTCAGACGGAAAGGAAAATCCTTCCCTTCCACCCCAATTATCGACGTGATAAATCCGACAATTGATGTTAACAACGATTACCGACACACGCAAGTCTCCCGTTTTGAAACGAGTTATAAAATCAGAGGAAATATTCGAGTGCTATTCGGTTTCGTCCATTGTGATATCTGATGGCACCGTCTTTCGTGGCTCTGCGACTTTGTTGTTCCCCGACTTCGCGGCTAATCGACAATAAAGTCGTAATGTCGACGTTTTAAACAGATTCCGAGGAAGGTTTCCTGCTTTATTTTTTCAATTTTGTTAAATTGTTGTTGGGTTTAAACAGTGTTAAGTCGCGGATCGTATTGCACGAGAACAGTGAGATCAAACGAATGGTGACATCAATGATCAAAACAATAACCTAAAGGTCAAAGAACAATAATTAAAATCTTTATCTTAAAATAACTATTAGGGTCACTTTGGTAATATTTATTAGCTTATGGGCCAACGACAATATACAAAAAACCAAACACTTGTAAATACTTAAGTTTAGAGCATTTTATTAAAGTATTATATATATGTACATACAAGGGATGCACATTTGTTTTTCTCTTATATTTACATAAATATTAGTTAGTATTTTATCAATTCCAAAAATATCTACAATATAATACATATGCAATACAGTAATATACAGTAGCGGATCCAGGGGGGTGTAAAAGGGGAATTACCCCCCTCCATAGAGCCAAGTGAAGATGTTATGTGTTATATGTAATATGTCTTAATTTAGCCTTAATTAAGCGAAGAAGCTTATATTTCAGAATTATAAAATCTTCACCTGTCACCCCTGATAATAAAATTAAATCAGTTTCCTTTTAACTGGTCACGCTTTGGCTTTGTTTTCCCCCGGTTCGATACTTCCAACATTCGGTTTGATATCAAGAAACCTGTAAGTTGATGTTGAATTTTAGGTAGATTTCTTTAAAAAATCTAGCGCTATCTCGCGTTTTTGATCGCATTGCAATGAAATTTGGCAGGGTGGTAAAGAATCCTATCAGGACGGTTGGGATTGCGTTTTCTCCCGCACAACCAGCTCGGTTTGTTTAACTTCACTCCCTCCTAGCTACGCCGCTGATTTTGCATTTTCACATTTTTGGTACAGATTTTGAGCTGAATTCTTCCTGTAACTTTTAAGCTCGGTTTGGCTCAAATCCAATTTTAAATGTTATCATAATTTGAAAAAATCCCATTTTTAATCAGGATTTTTTCTCAAATACTGTACTTTCAAATCTAATTTCTTTCTTTAAAAGAAATTATTAATTCTCTTTTATACATTAATCTCTTAATATACATTAATTTCTTTTTTATAATAAAATGAAACCGTAGGCATTTCGTCATTTTTTGTTACAAATATGCCAAGATTTCTTTTAAATTAACAGAGAAATCACGGTAAAAAGCAAAAGTCTTTAAAATTGTTTGTAATGTTAATAAATATGGCCTGGCCATCACACGTCTTTTTTCGTAAATTTCACATAGGTACCAAAAAGTAATTGTGAAGTAACGCGAGAAAATAATTAATTAAATAGCTTAAATAAAATTTCAAATTAGGTAGTTAAATAGTAAACCATTATTTTATTTTCATTGGTCTAGGAAAAATGGCCCGAATCTAATTTAACTCCAGCTGTTAATAAGAAACAAAAACAATTGATTAATTTTTTATCCTGTTTATGTTTTGTATAAAATAAATAATAATTTATACCCATGGTTTTCGATTTATTCTATAATTTTCAAAGTAGCACATTTTTAGCACCGCTGGATTGATTTCGCAGAAGAAAGAAATCTTCCTTTCACTCCTTACTGCCGTGAGGGTTTTTGTTCGTTTATGTTTTGTGTTAAAAAATTACATTACAGACTATGACGGAAAAACATTTTTGAAATATGTGGTGTTTAGTGACCGTTACTTGATGATTATTTGGAGGTCGTGAGATGCGGTCTGGTGTGACATAGGTTTTAGAAAAACATTTTTTTTTTATCGTGTTGGTAATGGTTCGGCCAGATTATCCTTTCAGGATTATATAGAAAGGGATAAATAGGAAAAGGAAAGCTAAATTATTGGAATATTAGACCATGTGAAAAATATTTGACGTGTGGAATGTAATGTGATGATATAGGTATGTTATCGGTATTGAATTTGATTAATGATATAGGCGTAGCTGCGACTGAGTTTACATGTATCTGTTCTGTAATTGATGCTGTGTTTGTCTCGGTTGATATAAACCATTTCAAAGATTAATTACGTTTTGTTGTGTATGTAATATTTTTGGATTTTTGAAGTCGAAATTGTGTTGGTGTTAAAATGGTGGGTAGCGAATGCTCTAGGATTTTGATTGGGTTTTTTGCAATCATAGATATGTTGCTTTACTCTCTTCTCCAGATATTGGGCTGTAAGACCGATGTAAGTTGCCGGACAGTTTAAACAGTTGATCTTGAAGATTATGACAGATTTATTTGTTATTGGTGTGCGATCTTTAATTTTGGAAAAAAGTGTTTGAATTGTTTTGAAGTTATCGGACAAGAGAAATGTGTTTAATTTGTGTGATAGGCCTTGGATAAATGGTATGGAAATGTATGCTGGTTTGTTTCTATCCGATAGACTTAATGTAGTATTATTAGTAATAGTGGATGGTGTTAGTGTTGAGTTGTAGTTGTTGATTATTCTGTTAATTATGTATTTAGCGTAGAGATTGTCATGGAGGATCTGTTTGTATATCTTTATGTTTTTTTGGTGGAAGGATTCATAGCTTAAGGTAATCATTCTGTGAAGTAACCATTTGGCCGTGTTTATTATTGTATAAAGGGGATGGTGAGACGTAAAGTTGAGGTTGCGATCTGTGTTTCTTGGTTTTGATACCAATCTGTGATTAATGTGCCATCTGGTTGTTTTATTACGAGTGTATCTAAAAATGTTTTTTTTTCTTGTTTTCGATTTCATGTGTAAATTGTAGGCGTGGGTGAAAGCTATTGAACGTATCTAATGTAGTTTGAATTTGTTCTGTGGGAACTGCTGTCAATATATCATCTACGTATTTAGTGAGGAAGGGTTATGTGAAAGGAAGTTGTGGTATGACTGTATTTAGTAGATATGTCATGATTATGTCTGCCAGTATCAGGTCTAGGTTGCTACCCATGGCTATACCAAATAGTTGTTTGTAAAATTGATTGTCGTATGTGAAATATCCGTTAACACAGCAGTGTCGGATCATTGTAATGAACGTGTTCTTTGATAGAGTTGTGAGTGGTGTTATGTTGGGCCATTTATCTTTAATAATGTTCAGTGTTGTGTCTATTGGGATGTTGGTAAACAGTGATGAAACATCTAGGGATATGACAGAGTAGTGTGAGGAAATGTGGATATTATTAATTTTGTTAATGAAATGAAATGAATCATTTACTTTTTATTGTTATCTGTGATATTGTTGAGTATGTTGGTTAGGTATTTTGTCATGTTATATGTGGGTGAGTTTACAAATGAAATTATGGGTCTTAGAGGGTGTTCTGATTTATGTGTTTTTACAGATCCATATATCGTAGTTTCGGGGTGTTGGTGAGTTGTTTTGAAGTGATTTGTTGTTCTAATAAGTGACTTATTAGAAATAACTAGGTAAAAAGATTAATTAATAGTTGACTTAAAACGAAAACCCAAAAATAAGTACTTATACAACTAATATAACTTTATAGATTGTTACTAATTATTTTTCACTATTTAGATTAAAAATAAGAAAATCAGTTCAATTTCATCATTTCCAGAGAAACTTGTCGAGTATTTGAATAGTTTTCATTGATGATGGAATAAATTTTAGTAAAAAATTAATTATAATTTTTCTTTCTTAAGAGCATGATTTCAAGTCGAGAAGATCTCGCCCGAGCAGAAGCTTTGGCCAACTGCGGATGCGTCCATTACGCAGTCCCCGGAAGCCTCAATCGAAGAGAAAGTAGTGGTCGACCGCCATGTACAACGGCTAGAGACGATGTTTTATTGCTCTTACTGCACTACTGAACCGTCATTTAACTCCTTTGATAGATAGTCAACTACAAACGGCCCGTAATGTAAAGATGAGCTCTAAAACAGTCATCAGAAGGCTTCATGCGAATAGGCTAGTCTCTAGAGACCCGCATCAGTGAAAATAAGCCTATGGATTACAAACCTGCTGCTAATCACCAAGTTAAGCTCGGTTTTCTATGATTCCGGAAGTCTCAATCGAAGAGAAAGTCGATCACGATGTACAAAGAGCAATAAAATGATCGTCTCTAGCCGTCTTACCGCACTATACAAGTAGTAATTTAGTTAACAGTAGAAGTAGTCTAGTTAGTTAGTCAACCCCAAATGGTTCGTAATGTAAGGGTGAGCTCTAAAACAGTCATCAGAAGGCTCGTGAGAACAGCCTATCTTGATATCCTGCTTGAGGTTCTCTACTTCTGGAGAGCATCTGGCACACAGATGAGTGCCGGTTTGGTTTGTGTCAATCAGATGACCAGGACCATGTGTGGAGAAGATTTGGAGAACGTTTTACTTCATGTGCCATGCGTTTTCAAAGTCAGACGTCCCGTATACAACTGATTACCATACGGAATGTATCTTTGACTGCACTACTGTACATTGAGGAAATTCTTCTAGGAGCTCTGGTCCCATTTCCTCTATTTAATGAGGATAACTTTGTAAGAATGCGTGCTAGTGCTCGACCGCATGTAGCTCGGGGATGAGGGATTACACAATCAATTGACCAGCACTTTTTCGTGGCATGAATCCCATAGGGCACTTATGGGGCATGTCTGAGACCGGTTAGACATTGTTCGCCGCCCCCAACAAGCATTGAACAGCTTCAAACCGCTCTTGTTGAAGAATGGGTTTCCGGTTCACAAGATAGATTTACTCGATGCCTAGGAGAGTCCCTCTGCGAGGTAATACACGTTATTAATAATGAAAACCATTTAATAAATTGTTAGCTAAATTTGAAACTATCGCTCAATTATTTTCCGGTGTTTTGGTGAATTTTCTTTCAAACTGTCATAATTAGCTATTTTATTTTATTAAAATAAGTATGTTATAATTAGTATAACGATACAAATAAATATAGTTTACAAAAAATTCGATGTTGTTCAGTTATCGACCAACTTTGATTATAATCTGGTTTGGGATGTTATTGGGTATGTGGTCCTTCAATTAATCATAGCCAACTGTATAATATGCCACATACCCAGTAATATCCCAAACTAGATTAAAAAATTCGATGTCCGGTTTTTTGTCTTTGAGTGAATTTTTCAGCTCCATTTCATAATTTGGCAGTTTCCGATAATTTTAAACTGCCTAATGTTGCTCTTCTGATCTGCCAGACGGCTTTTCGTCTTCTTCGATGCTGGTTCTTAATTGAGAGACTCAGAAATATGTGATATGTAGGTAAATAGTTACAATTGAATAAGACAACTGTTTGTACAGTAAAATATATTTTACAGAATCGGTCTTTTCACAGGGGGACGAAAAAACATTCTTCGCATTTGTTCACCCGTTTCATTTTGGAAAGGTAGAATGGCCGTTGGACTTCGATCCACGTTTTGGGATTTTATTGTCAGCCGTCGACTTGGGTTTAGGCAGAGGTCTTCTGTTCATCAAGGCTTCGAATTCCGAATCCCTAGAATTATAAAAAAGAAAAAGAAAAAAACAACAGAGATGTATGATTAAGTTTAAGCGTATTATCGAGCGTTCGATCGATCGGCAAATCTGCAAAGTTCTGTGTTCTCGATCTTTCTTAAAAAAAAAAAAAATAATAATAAAAAAAAATAAACTGATTAGAATCGACTGTTTTTAAAGACCCTACGACAAATAGACGTAAATAAAGAAACACTAAACAATTCTCTGGATTCACGGCAGAGTTTCATAAATCCGAAAAATAAATACTCACGATCCAATTCCAGGGGATGAGAGCGAGGAAAAGTCAGTCAGTATGTCTTCGTCCTTTGGCCTCATTTTGTCACAATGAGCCGGAGAACAGGCGAATGTACATTCTGAAAATAATGCCAACAGCAAATTGAACTGTCATACTCTTTTCTCGTTTTAAACTTATTGATTTTTCTACCTTTAGTTCTTACAAAAGCGATATACTTTAATTATTACACTTCAAATTCGATTGCTAGAATACGTTGGAGGTGGCTACAATCTTTTTTTTAGTGTCTAAAAATTGGTATTTTTTAAAAATATGGTTAACATAGGAAAGTTTTTTTTGTGTTTTTTAATCAACCCGAAAGGGATTTACAATCCGGATAAGGATCTTTACTAAAAACCAGTCTCCCTCAGAAGCACCGGTTTTAAATGAGGATACCCGACATAAATGTGGTTAATGATTAATCCTTCTGTTTAATTCAAAAGGGCCTTCTACTTAAGTCATAAATTAACTAGTTTTATTTCCTAATTAAACTCACGTTTTGTCTTGTTGATGAGAGGAAAATCTTCCCCGTCTTTCAGCGGGCAGTCGGGTCTTGGACTCGAGCTTTCGCAGTAGGACGTCCTACGCCTGCATCTGGACACGATTAGCATCGTTACTGTTGATCGCAAGTTTTCCGATATATCTACTAATTACTTCAGATAAACCTCTTCCTGATGGGTCAAGCGTTTTATGAAGCAAAACCGCCAGAGGAGGCAGAGTAGGAGGATTGTCTGACATGTCACGAGAGCGATAAAGGAGTGAAACAGGATCCTGTACTTGCGTTCTGGGCTGTCGTCGAGCGGATTGTTGTACTTCGACACGACGTGGTTTTCTCCCAAAACGTCCATCAGCTTCGCCACGCTCCTCATCACCTGGACGACCTCCGCTGCCGGGAGGGTGGTCCTTTCGAAAAAGAACGTGGCCGTCCTATCCAGGTTGCGCATGAGCGACTCTCGAAAAAGACGTTTTTCACGGCCTGGAATAGTTTTTTAAAAGTTTTTCCTTTTTAAAAAAAAAGAATTTCTTCTAGACGGTCGGTCGGTCCGTTACCTTTTAGACCGGAGAGCATGTCCACACACTCCTCGTACCTCTCCAGCGCTTTCTCGGCGTTGTCGTCGGTCATCTTCAGCCAATACCTAGAACAGGCTTGTAAACTAGGCGATTTCGACGCGAGCCCCAGACTCGCCACCAGGCACAACACGAGGCCGATTCCATTCACGTACGTTTCTGCATTTATCATCAACTAATTGTGTAATAATTACGGAGGGTGGTAAACAATTTTTATAATTCAGTGCACACATCATGTGTTTGTGAGAAATCCACATCTGTCTTTTTGCCGGGAGAAAATCTTTCAATCGAAATTTCAGAATCACTTATTAAACCCGTTCCTTCTATTAATGTATCAAATAAAGCTTAAAGCTTAAAGAAACATTTTGTTCAATATAATAGATAAACTTGTTTTTGGGGGCGTCGGCGGCTGCAACGGTTTAGGCGTTGACACGGCGCCCATCACTGTAATGTCCCGGGTTCGAAATGATAAACAATACAAGAAACCAAGGTTTTTTTCATTTCCCCTAGGATGGTAAACATTACTATAATTTTGGTTATATGTTATGGCAACTTAGTTTGGGTCGATGGTTTTGGCGTCAGAAGTCAAGGAATTGGACAACGTCGGTGTCATTATCTTTAAACTTCTTTGGTGAATTTAGTAGAAAGATTCAAATGCAGTCTCTGAGGTGAGATATAATAACATAGATACCGTGGTAAAAGCTTGATATTGACCAGGGTTAGAGCACCTGTTGGTAAAGGAAAGGCTTGCTGAAAAACTCTAGTCCGATAACTGTCTTAACATTAATGCATTTTTAAGAACAAGTTTTGTGCGATTTTTCTAGTGATGGCTATCGGATTATAATACTTAAATTCTGAAATTTAGTGCCTTTCTGGAAGATAAGGATATCCTCATTTTACTCCATTAACAACTAACCTTCTAGAAATATATCCTCATTTCTTAAATGGTAAGCAAAAATTTCGATTTGGTAATGAAATTTAGTACATGTATTTATTAATGATGAACCTGCGATTTAGTCGTTTTTGCTCTTACTAGTGTGTATACCTACGATGTCTGTTCGATTCGTAAGAAGCAGGGGGATTACAAAACTGATAAGATTGTTAAAATAACAAATAGACCAACAACTGAAGATAGTGTTTGACGTGATCATTAGGCCTCTGTTGTTGTTTGCAGAATGCGTCTGAAAGATAAGGAGATCTTCATTGTACTCTAATACCTTAATAACTAATCTTCTAGAAGTATATCCTCATTTCTTACAAACTTTGGTGCATTTGCTCCTCAGAACCTCCTTTGAAACCGTACTGAATCGACGGTTCGTTTTCATGGAACAGCGTGTGAGCTGGATGCCAAAGTTCACATTGGCTTGAGCTTCGTTTGGTAAAGGAGAAGCTTGCTGGTGAATTAACCCGATACACCCCTGTAAATACATTTTCTGTAGGTGCAGTGCAATTATCATACCTAATACAGTTTATTTCTATATGTTATTTGTTAACACAAGGAGTTTGTCAGGGTTGGGTCGATTGGATAGAAGTTAGAGGTTGACAGGTGGGTGGACACCGGTGTCGCGATCTTTAAACTTCTAAGGTGAACATAGCAGAAAGATATGGTGCATGACATTTTATCCCATTTACGTTACACTTTATGGTCGGTGCTACAGACACATCCTCTGAGAAGGAGGCAATAACATGGTATTGATCAGGGTTTGTTCATCTGGTTAACATTAATACCTTTTTACAATCTGTAGTACCAGTTTTGTGTGGTTTTTCTTGTAATAGCTATCGAATGAATTATAACACTTAGATTCTAAATTTCGTGCATGTCTGCATGAGTAATGAACCAGTAATTAGGTCGTTTCCGCTCTTATTATTTTTTTTCTATTTGCGCAGGTTTTGGCCTGTTCGATACGTATCAAGACTTCGCCATTTTCAGTAGTGGTTACAAGCAGATCCAGAACAAGCAGAGAAGACTGACAGAATATCACCAAGCAAAACCCTTGAAAGGTAATGTTGACGTGAACTAGAAGAGAGACGTGTTAGAGGAGTGGCTTTGCAAAATGTGTCTGGAAAACAAAAAGAGATCCTCATTTTTTCCAAAGATGGGGCTTTTGAAACCTCTTCGGATAGCCAGAACATGTGCTGTTACGCAGACAAATATGATCGGAAGGGTTCAGATTCATCTTGTCACACAACTTACGAGAAATCTTAAAATTTTCCGGACAAAGTAGACCAGAATGATCAGAGAGGATGAAACTGTTATGATTAACCTTGTAGTCGACTGATGTCCCTTTGAACCCTTTGAAAAATAATAAGTAATTCTTCTGAGCAAAGTGAGATCTTACATGAACTCTGAGACTCGTCTGTAAGACGAAGAACAAGCGAATCTAGGCAGGCTAGGATAATCGGAAGCGATTTAAACACAATTGAATACATTGTTTTGTTAGCGTTGTTGTGTTATTTCTTATAATTTATGAATCTGTATAATCTGCATGCCCCGTTCAGAATTTTATTAGTGTTTTACAGTTTTAAAAAATAACTTCTTTCCGGTACACTTTGGCCCCGTAGCCCAATACAATCAATCAGCAAATAATTTTCCTCTCTTCTTTCAATATTTGTGCTTTTTAATCTGTAAACTGCAATGAACCGGGTGAAAACCCGGATTTAATTTACCCTTGACACTGTCGGAGAATGTGCATCCGTCGATTGAAAAACAAGACCATATCGACATGTAGGGGCAAAGGATTGACGTCCGAGAGATATGTGTGGCTCGATGAACAACGGGCAAAACTGACTTTTTCCACTGACTTGCCAAACTTTTCGGCGACTTATTTTTTATAACTTGATTTTATGCCGGGCCAAAGTGCGATGTCTTATAAATTAACGTCTTCGGCACGTCCATCCATAAAAGGGGATTTTAAAAAGTCATGAATTGTTAAAAAGGTCTGAATAATTAAGCCTTCCTGACCTATATTAATACCCTGGATTAAATTGATTTAATGGAAAACAACTGCCAAGTCGACACACTATGGGCGCCCGCCCCAGGGAATCATCATCAGTACAGAAGAGTGTAAATCGTCTTGCGAGTATTTCGTCTTCCGCTTGACCAATTAATACTTTACAATTAATTAAGGATTTTAGTTGAGATGAAAAAAAGTTAATGGCACGAGAGGATCGAGGTCACGATAGCTCAGGTGGTAGAGCAGCGGCGTATCTAGCCGAAGGTCGTGGGTTCGAATCCCTCTCGTGCCATTAGCTTTTTTTCATCTCAACTAAAAACTTTAATTAATTGTAAAGTATTAATTGGTCAAGCGGACCACGAAATTAGTGAATTTAAAATCCGATTAATGTTCTTCACCCCACAGGCGAGACATTTTACAATTTGTGGTGTTTAATTGTTGTGTCCTATGTGTACTCTGTGTCGTGTTGAGAGTGTACTCATTGCAGTAATGGCACATCTACACAAAACAAAACAATTTGATTCTTGAAGATGATTTCAATAAGGATCGAAACGTTGGCACGATAAAGAAAATGTTTTTCTAAACCTAAGTCGCACCAGACCGCAACTCACGATCTCCAAATAATCACATTTTACAATTGCAATACAGTTAGCCACATATTAACTCCAAAATCATACAAACTTGTACTACATACACGGAAAACCGCATTGGGCGAGGACTCCCAAACAAGTAACATTTTTACCAATAGGTGCTGTCAATGCAGCTCAGACCATCAACGGTTTAAAATTTCTGTACCTTTCTGCAAAGTTTAAGTTCACTGCATCGGTTCAGTGATATTAACATCGATATTGTCCACCTGCTTGTGTTCTACTCGCGTTCATCATCTTGCAGACCTTAATACGAAACCTCACATTTGTCGTGGTAATTTGATTAATAATAAAACCATACACACCATACTACATATCCAGAAAATGTGTTTGCCGATTCTGATCTATGTTCTTCAGCAGGTTTTTCCTTTACCATCAGGTGCCATCATCTGTGACATCAAGAGAAACCGAAACGTCACAACGGATTCAAAAGAGGTTCTGAGGAGCCCTCATGATAAAAACGAGGATATCCATTGGTCTTCCAATGGTCACATTCTGCAAACCCGCTCCTTTAACAGAGGCTTCAAGTTCACGCCAACACTATCTTCAAGGGTTGGCTTGGGATTATTCGGTCAGTCTTCCCTGCTTGTTCTGAATCTGCTTATAACCCAGGAACTACTGAAAATGGCGAAATCCTGAATCGAACAGGCCAAAACATGCGTACATAGACAAACTAATAATAGCGGAAACGACCAAATTACAGGTTCATCTCTCATGCAGACATGGACGAAATTTCAGGAACTAAGTGCTACAACTCGATAGCTAATACCAGAAAAACCACACAAATCTAGCACTACAGATCTTAAAAATGTAATAATGTTAAGAGGTGATTGTGCAGGCGTTCTTCAGCAAGCTTTTCATTTACCGACAGGTACCATCATCTGTGTCATCAGACGAACCGAAAAGTCATAACGGTTTCAAAAGAGGTTCTGAGGAGCCTAATCAATGCACCATCGTATGTACCAAAATTTGCAAGGGTTATTATTATTTCATGCTTAATTTCGAAACCAAGGGAATACCGAATATTTTCCAAATCATTGAACACTCTCAATACGACACGCAAGAATGGCACAATTACGCAGACAACAAACACTTTGAGCCCTGAAGATGATCTCAATAAAGATCGAAACGTTGGCACGATAAAGAAAATGTTTTTCTGAAACTTACATCTCACGAGTTCGGAATAATTTCCCAAATCTTTAATCTTGACTCGCTTTTCCCAGGCCCAGAAGACCTTTCTTTGAAAATGACACAATATATTTGTAAGGAGGTTAGGTGGCGTCATTAACGTTAGGTCACGTGAGGTGGCTACATACACAGATTCTATCAAACAAGACTATTTAACTCCCCGTATGGTTAATACAGCTCACTATCTACCTTCAGGCTTACGACTAGCCTAGGTAGTGGCTTCTCAGTTATATTTACAGGCCTTCAAACTAGCGTAGGTATTGCGGTTTCCTCTTCTTCTTGGTTAAACTCGGTTTTCTTTTCCCTTGCCCAATATTTTCAAGTTTCTATTGAACTTGCAAGGTTCAGGTCTCAGACTGCAATGATCCTGAGTTTCCGGCTTTGATGAACCAGATAAGTTGTAACCATAGGTGAGACTTTTTTAATGAAGACTCTGGCCAGGGTTTCAGCTTGTATGAGTTTCATTTATTCATTTCAGTTATTCAATGGAGATTGACATTTTACAGAAGGGTTATAGTCCAAATCTAGTTCTTAACGTCCTGTGTGTCCCAGAGGAATTTATTCTCAGTTCCTACTTCTCTCATACACTCACGCAGTCTCGTACTGTACGTGATTTTACCTCAGGTGAAGCCAGAACCTTGTGCGCAGCTTGACTGTCAGTTAGATAGCAACCTTTCAGTCTTTCTACAATTTTTAAGTTATCCATTACACTGCTTTTTGTCACTGGTTAATGTGTATAAGTATAAGTTTGATTTGGTAGGGGTTCATATGTCCCTGATTAACTAACTCGCCAAATTTGAAGTCTTCAATTCAGCCTCTTGGTTAATTGGACATTGGCATGTATATCTTATAAATATTTGTTTCTCTAATTAATCAAGTAGTAGGTAAATATTTTAACAAAGATGAACGCAATAAAAAGAACCTCGATTCAGTTTCATTTGATTTAAGAAGAGACCGTTTGAAGTTCCGCTTTCGGCCAGTAACTCGTTAGCAGTGGGGTAGGGTCTGGTTCAACAGGACCCCTAATAAAATTTTATTGTTATTACCAGCAATTAGTAAGGCAGTGGCCGCCGAGGATCAAATTATCCTACAGATCGGATCACTAGACCACCTCTACTAGATATTATACCGACCGCGCAATCTAATTTATTACTGGTTTATTAGCTGGACCGGGTTATAATTATTGAAAGCAACCCGGGATTAGTTGCGATTTTTCGGGTGGTTTGAAACCCTTTCTCCCTCGTTCTGACCGGTTCAAAAACCTACGTACTCATGATTGTATGGGCGTACTTAAATTTCGAAATCGTCGGGGCTGTTTTTTTTCTTCTTTTTTTCCTTTCGGCCAGTTGAAATTGAAGCATAACATTTACTTTTAATGAGTCTCGGGTGAAGGCATTCATGAAGGAGATCACGGAAACAAAAAATCGGTAATTACCCTCGTAATTACTCGACCAGGACTTATTTTACTTATTTATAAAGCCTTTTTTTTAAAGCAGTTGCTTTAAATTAATTGTGTGAAAGTTGGAATTGGAAAACCGACACCATAATTTTAAAAGGATTATACTAAATGAATAAATGTTTTTATTATAGTTTCTATTTTTGGCTAGTTTATAGTAATTTCCTTATGTTTCAGTTATAATTTTAATGTAATAAATTTAAATATGAACATGAAGAAGGAGATAAGAAAATGAAAAAAAATTTTTTTTAACTTGAATTAGAGAAAACCGAGATTACCTGGTGATTAGCAGCAGGTTTGTCACCTGTAGGCTTATCTTCACAGATGGAGGAGTGAGTGAGAATGTGCAATCGGATTTCGTCTTGTGAAACAGAATCCTATTCTTCAACAACAGCAGTTTGAAGCTGTCCTACGCTTGTTGGAGGCGGTGAACAATCTAACCTGTCTCATTATGATGTCCCTTAAGTGTTCCATGGTTTTCAGGACAGAATAACGTGCTGGTCCATTCATTGTGGTAATTACTACAATCTCCAAGTGATGGGTGACAACTCGAGCTACATGCAATTAACCATTATCAACCATTAATACGAAGTTGACCACAATGAATGGACCACAGCTCCCAGAAGAACTTCCTCGATGTACCTAAGTGTAGTCAAATATCCATTCCGTATGATAATCAGTTTTGTGCGGGACGTTGATTCCAGCCCAGGAATTTCCACGTCTTCTCCATACCCGGCCTGGTCATCTGGTAAGAGAACAGCTCCTCCCCATTGTTCAAGTGTCTAAACGATATGCTGATTTGCGGATAGTTGGCACCGATGCCTCTCCGGTAGTAGATAATCTTGAAGCGGGACATCAAGAGACTACGCTGTTCTCACGAAGCCTTCTGATGGCTGTTTTAGAGCTGATCTTTACATTACGAATCGTTTGTAGTTGACTACCTATCAAGGGTGTTAAATGACGGTTCAGTAGTGCAGTAAGAGCAATAAAACATCGTCTCTAGCCGTTGTCCATGGCGGTCGGCCACTACTTTCTCTTCGATTGAGGCTTCCGGGGACTGCGTAACGGACGCATCCCCAGTTGGCCTAAGTTTCCGATCGGGAGTTCAAAAATCCAATTAATTCACTGGAGGCTCTGGAAATGATGAAATTGAACTAATTTTCTTTATTTTCAATCTAAAGAGTGAAAAGGGATTAGTAACACTATAAAGGTAAACAACAAGTTAATAATGTTACGTTTTTAAGTCAACTATTAAAAACCAATTAATTCACTGAACATGTTGGCTTAGTAAAGTTGAAATTAACTGATTTTCTTTATGTATGTTTCTAAAGAATGTAAACGGATTTGTACGATATAAATATAAACAATTTATTAATTGTGTTTACGTATCAAGTCAATTATTAATTATACCTAGTTTATACCTTTAAACCTACTTATTGTGGAAAATGAACAAATAAATTCAAGTGTCCGGATTTTTGGTCTTTGAGAGTATATACAATGTATGAATATAAAATGTAATAAATTGTGCATAGTCTGACATCATGGTAGAATTTTAATTGCATAACATTATTCCCACCACTCGTAGTTTTGTCAGTATTGGATGGATATGAGATTTATTAAAGTAAAATAAGTATTTTCAGGTCTAATATTAAAATCAAACTAGGAAATAAATGTTGTGGAGCGTTTATTGGCTATAAAATATTATAGTAATCAGCTTGTTAATATGCGCATAAATAAATGGTGCAATAAATATATAGTTGTACAAAAATAATGATACATATACTTTATAAGAAATTTAAAATAAGTTGTATTATTAAACTCAATATTGGCTCTTCGAACAGTTGCACTAATTTTTTAACTCTACTGCGTTGTACAATACAAAATGAGTTGCAAAGAACTTTTTTATTTTTTTATTGTTCGTTAAAATGTTATGTCGATATTTAATAAAATATTAAAATCTTTTTGAGGGTTGTGATTAAACAACATGTCTTTGCGTAAGAAATGAAAGAGTAAAAATGATGTTTACATACCGCCTAGCTCAGCTAAGAAATGCAGAAGGATTCCAATTGAGAAAAGAAAAGTAAGCCATCGGACGTCAGAAATGGAAGCTGAATGAGATTATTTAATGGACAATTCTTTGTAAGGAGAGAACAAAAAATAAAGTAAGTAAGTAAAAAGTGCAACCAGACCGCGTTTAAATCCAGAATAGAATAGAAACTCTTTGAGTTGGATAAGTCTTTATATGTCATAATGAAGGCAAAATAAAGTTGTTTAAAGACTATCTTAGCAGGATGAGAAACATAAAAAAATGGGTTACAACCAAAGCCCAGTTCCAGTAGTTCAGAAGAATCCCTATCGAGATTTCAAAACTTTGTAAGTCAGAAATGGAAACTGAATGAGGGTTGTTTATGAAAGATTCCGGGAAGACAGCTAAGCACAGTGGGTAACAAGCTGATTCAGTTCCAGAAATCGTGCCGGAGTCCGATGAGTCTTTGCAAGTCAAAAATGGAAGCTGAATGAGGTTTGTTTATGAAAGATTCCTCACATTGAGGGAAGAAGAGTTAAAACAGTGGGTCACAAAATTATCTAAACTGCTCAAAAATGAATAGGGATATTTGTAATTGATTCTTATTCTATTAATTTTAATTAAATTTGACGACATATTTTTGTTAGTTGGATAAAACAAAATAGAGAATACAAACCAAAAAAAAAACAAAACAAATGTTAATCCTCATTTTGGAAACAAACACTCTTTTCTCCATTTTATTCCAGTTGTATTCTCTTTAACCATGGAAAGACATCATCTTGAGCCAGAAGTTCGCAATATTATTATGATACGATAATAATAATCGAGGTCATAGGAAAGTGGATATTGCAGAAGCAGTTGGCGTTTCTCAGAGGGTAGTCTCCCGGGCTTCAGCTCATTCCGAGAGACGGGACGTGCCAATAGGAGGCCTGGTAGTGAATATCAGCGCATTACGCAAGGAGGACAGAAATATTGTCATTGCAAAGACAACAGATCCTAAATGAAGTACAAGATGTTTTGGCAAGTACTTTTGTACGAAGTTGGTCTCACATGTTATGCCCCTTTGAGATGACCTGTAGCAACAGCTCGTCACCAGCAACTCAGGAAAATATGGTGCGTGCTTTCCCGTATACTCGGTCGTTCTAAAAAGGACAATGAGGATCTTTAACGATTCGGCCTTATCGGAGGTTTTGATTCTCAAGATGAGAGCTGACGCACCTCCGCATCCGACGGAATGGTGTTACTGCCGCAGCATTGGTGTAGAGGAAGCTCATCCCCGAAGGCCCAAGACAACCTCGCTTCCCGCTTGCCCATTCCGAGTGGTCGGGTCTGCATTAAGCATCAGACCGTATGCCGCGCGCAAAGCGCTACCTAAGCCGAAATACATCAGCCTGGTCTCCTGCGCACTCCCTAGATAGAGAAGGCCGCTCTATCTCCCAGAGTATTGGGGCTTCTCTAGCAGAATATGGTGCAGCGAGCGCTTAGAACAGAACACCAATTGGAATGCTGTTATGTTTACTGATGAGTCGCGTTTCTGTCTCTATAGTGACAGAAGGCGCCGAAGAGTCTACCGAAAGCAGGGGATGCGTACAATGCCCCAGTTCGTGTTCCCTTCAGACCAGTTTGGAGGAGAAGGTGTAATGGTCTGGGCTGGGATTTTCACTGGAGACAAACTGGACTCCATATTGTTGAACGAAACCTCACTGTAGTCGGTTAAGTCAAAGGAATACATCCCTCAAATCAGAGATCTCATTGGCAAGGATAACAATGCCAAACCTCATAGAGGCCGTGTTGTTCATTAATGCTTGGGAAAACTTGGAAATTTCCCATCTGCCCCTTCCCCCATTGTCTCCAGACCTCAATCCCATTAAGCACATGTGGGATGAGTTGTAAAGAAAGCATTTCGATCGCCATCCGCAACCAGTTGACCTGGAACAACTGAGTGCAGCGTTGCAACATCTGTGACGTGAAAAAAGGGATAATTTTATTAGCAGTATGTCTAACAGGTGCACAGAGGTTTTTAAAAGTGAAATAAAACCACAGTTGCAGAAAACTAAAAAAAAAAACAATTTGATCAGAACTCACACGGGACTGAATAAATTTTTTTATAAATTTTTTTGTATCAAAAATAAACGTAAACAAACAAAAGTAAAGTAACGTAATCAATAAGAATATTCATCTCTGCATTCATAATTTTTGTTTAGAACACAGTATAAACAGTTAAAGTGTGAAACAATGAGAAAAATAGCAGATTTTTTAATTTATTAGTACATTTAAATGCTTGATGTAAAACAGGATTTTAAATTTATTTTATTGTATACTTTAATTTTATTAAAAAAGACGTGTGTAAGTAGTTAAGAATCATATTTAAACAGGTTATAATGGATTTATCTTATTATTTTGCTAACTATCTTTTATAGATGATTAAATTTACGTTTTTTTAGAAGGTTTTATAGATTTGTGTTTTCTTAGCCCCACATTTTATGTGAGTATGAAATACTTGGTTGAAGTCAAATTTATATTTACATCTTAAATTGTATTTTTTCCAATCAACAAATGTTTTGTAATTTACCCATGCCCCGAATAAAGGTCGAAACGTCGGCAAAAAAATGAAAAAGGTGTTTTTGTAAACTACCTCATTCTTGACCGCTCCTCACGACATCAACAAGTTATATAGATTGGAGAATAGTTTATTTAACAATATAGCTGCTTTGTAATTTGGTTAATTTTGGCTAATTGCAAGTCAGGTGAAGTTGGGCATAGGCGATTTTCCATGGCAGAAATGTTTTTAAGGAGGAATAACTTTATCTTAAGATTTTGATAATAACAAGAAAAGAAGCACAGGTATTGTGGTGGTGACAAGTAAACAATGTTCTTCATTGCATTCATTCATTGCTAAATGTCAGAATAGTACTTTTTTTCCAAAAACGTAGCATATTTATATACAAAATTTGACTAGCACTATTGGTAATTTTTGTTATTTCGACTGAGCTAATAAATCATATATAATGCTAATAAATTCGCATTTATAAAAGCCAGTAGCTTGAAGAGGGAATAACTGCTACGGATTTGGATTTTTTGGCAGACAAGGAAGAACGTTTTGCGGTCTTTATTGAAGGTGATAATTTTCACAGTAAATTATTTAGAATTTATGTTTGTAGGAATTGAGTGAATGGGTTTTGTTTATGACTTCGGTTGTTAAGCCAGTGGAAATAGTCCATTTCCCAGAACTGACGTAGAATCGCTTTTACGACCGGTCTACCACTTTTCTGAACGCTCCGATTTTATGACTGTGTCTCCGCTGAGGAGATTATAAATATTAATTTGTTTATTATATTTGCTCATTATGAGGTCCAGACATATTCCAGACTCACACGGAACAGCCCTCTTGCCTGCTCGAACCGAAGTCCAAATAGAACTTGAAAATATATACCTAAATTTATATATATTTCTCTGCTGGTTTAAGACAAATCTGGAATTCGTTGAGAACGGTTTTTTTTACTAACCATGAACTACCTTTGGTATGCCATGGTCCTTTGGTTAGGTCTACAACAGTAATTGGCCCTAGTAAAAGGGTGAAACTGATACGACTACTTAAAATTACCCACTAATACCCAAAATTGAGCAGAAATTTTAATAAATAACAAGTCTAGGCTACATTTGGCAAGACAAAAGCGAATATAAAATTTTCTAGGAGTTCCACTTATGATCAACATTGGAAGAGGTGCGTTTGAAATAAAATTCGAGTATTGGTTTACTTCATGTTCAACAGCGCAGTCGTCAAAATTATCAATAATGCTAATCAATTACAATTCTAGACTACATTAGATAAGACGAGCCAAAATTATTTTTAAAAAATTTTAGTCTTCAACAACACAGCTCATCAAGAAGAACTTCCTCTCTACTTATCACAAGTCTCTTTCCCTTACAACAAAATGATCGAGTTCGATGGAAAATTGTTCTAATTATGTAGGTGTACAATTTTGGAGAGATGAACTCAAGATATACAGATGATGAGGAAAAGGACTATATATAGTCCATAACCCTTAGTGGATTCTCTTCCTCACCATCAAAGCGGTGTTTTATAACTTTGGAGGACGAAAAGTACAATCAGGAGGTTCGACAAATAATCAAATTTACACTTCTATCAGCCAGGTGTATTTTTCTATTACACTACTTAAACATTAATAGTCTTCGTTAAATCTTGACTGACCAGCTTAGCTGGTTTGGTCTGTAAGAAGCATGTTTGTATTTGCCCATCGTCGCGATTTAAGCAAAGTGAGAACGTACTAGTCCGACGGACAAAATTATACCTACATTTACCATTGAATTGTTGAAATGAAAAAATCGCACATGATAGACAAAAGCAGGAAGAATATTGAAAAGAATAATCGAAGACGACTAAACTACTGACAGGTTCATCAGTCAGTACTCATAATCGATCAAAATTGTCATCTGGTTTTGATATAGCATAAGAGTCCTTCGTTACTAGTGCTCATTGATGATCCCAAAATGACAAAACCAACAAAATTTGTTTGAGGGGTTGGAGATAAATCATGCAGGAACCCCCAAGAAATCACAACTGTTCACAGCTTGTTAAATGATATAGCAGTCAAAGCATTCATGTTGAACCGTTTTTTGTTTGAGTTATTCAAACGCGTTTCGGCATTACGCCATCTTCAGTGAAAAACTGTCTGTCATTTAGACTGAGTAGGGTTTATACAGTATTCAAGGCACATAGGAGAGAGCCTTTTTCCAAAATCTGCAGAAAAAATATATAAGAGGATAAAGGTCTTTCAATGTTTACTTTTTACGGAATTTAAAATGTTTGTTCAGTCTCATTTGAATTCTGAAGCGATAAACTGTTTAGTTTTCATCTCTGTTTTCTTAATTTCAATGTTTAAACTTAAAAATGTCACTTAGTGCTGAGGATGTTGCGCGTGTTGTGGCGTGATGATGAATGTTCCATTGCTATTGCCATCGGAATTCCCTACGAAACATTGCGAGACTCCGTTAGACGTTTTCGAGAAACTGGGTCCTACCATAGAACGCCCGGTTCTGGACTCGCTTCGGTAACAGAACCATAGGATGAGAATTTTTCGAAACAGGCACCTTACTGTTGTTCAAGCGATTCATCAGCTCCAGGAAGTTCGAGGTGTCCAATTTTCTGATCGCACTGCTCGAAGATGACTAAACCATTATGGACTGATGGCTTTTCGCCCCGAAAGAGGATTAGAATTGACCAGAACACACAGAGTTTCACGGCTCGAACACAGCCATTGGTCTTTGGACGGTTGGTCTGTTGTACTTTCTACAAATGAGTGTAGATTTATTCTACGATATCCATATGGGCGTGAAAAAGTGTGGAGAAGGTGAAATGAAAGGTACAAAGCTTGTAATTTTTCCCAGAGCCAACCTATTCAACGTAGCTCAGTGATGGGCGAGAATTTCCACGGAGAATCGCACTGAGTTGGTCGTTTTTCCTGGAGTGTCTTTGACGGCCATTCGCTATGTTGATGCAATTTTGGAACATCATGCGTTGCCTATCTTCGATGAAATCAACGTCAATCCTACTCTAATGCACGATAATGCCTCTCACATAGTACAAACGTACCTTCAACAACATAACATCAAGGTCTTAGTCAGGCCAGCCCGTTATACAGACTTGAACCCAATAGAACATTTATGTAATAACCTCAAAAGACGAATAAGAGCACGTCCTTCACTTCCTGACACACTCCACGATCTTGAAAGGACTCTTCGCAAAGAATGGGCTAACCTCCAGCAAAGAGACATTTCCAGACTGGGAGAAAGTATGCCGAGTCATCTTCGAGATGTAATTAAGGCAAGAGGGGGAAATACGCAATATTGAAATGTTAATTAAAAATGTTATTAAAACAAATTTTATCTGTCCATCTTTTTTAATTTTTCATTTTCCTTACCAATTTTAATTTTGTTTTACTCTTCTAGACATAGACACAATAATAAAAATAGTAAATAAATATATGCTAAAAAACGGGAAACTTTGATTAATATATAAAAATAAAGTTATATTACAAGTGGGTAGAAATTTTGCCTGTCAGTGTATATTATTTAATTAGTGATATTGAAATAACACAATAAACGGCAGGACATAATAACAAAAGCGTCCGACATTGGATTAATTATCAATGAAGTAATTGTTATCAATGAAATTGACAGATTTTGACTTGACTTGATCACTTTACTTATTACTCAGTAGCATGAGGCACGTAATATCATGCTACAGGCCCAGTTACTGTAACAAGATATTAAAGTCAACGCTTTTCTTTCTATCATAGTACTCACCTTTGAGAAGAAGACGTTTTAGGTAGGTCATGTAGTTGTGGCTGGATTTCTGGCAGGTATGCAAGGCGCGCTGGATATAAGAAAAGGTTTAAGAGGCCCGAGGATAATTATGTTATATGCCTCTAATAATGAATGTTATGACCCTGACACTATCATCTTCACTCAAATGCCTGACTAGAGCCATTATAAAAGGTTTAAGAATAACATCAAATGAAAACAACGTAGGAAAAAGGTTAACTGAAATCGATCTTTAGGCGTAGCAAAATGGTAGGACATCATGCTACTTTGTGCAAGGCTTAATCAATACAGAAGTAAACAAAGCATTATTTACTGTTTATTTTAACTACGGTAGCCTAATTATCTGTAACTGATGTAGAAAGATAATGGATTGAATTTCAAACTAAATAATTTGAGTAGGGCGTTAAAATATGTCTTCCAGTGTAGTTTCTCCAGATATCCAAACAGTTTGATATCGTTTCTTATTGTGTTTTAACATTTTAAACATCAACGCCCATTGACTTTCCATGATATTCCAGTTAATTTAAATTCCAACATATTTAAAGAGGAAATAACTGTGCGAATTTTCGAAAAGTTTTTATATTTTAATAGCGTGTTTCGAGTTAGTGGAAATCACATTGGCCTTCTTAATTATGATATTTATCTAGGTCTACTTCGGTTCGTAATTCGGCAGAGGTTCGTCGCTTGCTAATAACGTCCTTTCCACCCGTTCGGGGAAATGATTTGGTAAGCAGTTATTCAAAGTCCGGTAGCGGCTTTTATCAAATCAAAGTTCGATTTGAAAGAGGTTAGACTTGGAGTAATTAAAATAGTAAACTAACATTCGTCATTTTACTGCTTGCACGTACTATTTCCTCTTAAGGAAACTGAAAACTTCATTTCTAAAGCTGACGATAAAAGAAGCATCTTGAAAAACAGTAATTCTCAAAAGCTTTTTTATTACAGTTATTTGGCATATACAATTATAAATGTTATATTAAGTAAATATGTACGTATAAGCTGAATTTGACATTTGAATTTTGAAGAAGAAGTTGTCCAGTTCGTTTCAATCGTCTGTATGTTCAGTGATTGATGAAATTTTATAAAAATCGCTTTCAAGTTTGGAGTTCAAGTACAAACGGGATGTGTAGATCGTTATGAATAGTGTAATTTGAAACATAAAAAGGAGCATTTATAATTTAATGGAGAATTGTAGATTTTATTAAATAGAGACGTTGGTCTAGAAAGGTCGTATCATTGTAAATTAAAAGTGTGATTTCAATGTCTAATATTGATTGATTTGAGTCAAGTAATCTTTTTAATAATTTATAACGTCGGTTTGTTTGCTGTCTTTTTGGTCTTATGAGGGGCTTCCAAGTCAGTCGTTTATCCATGAAAAGTCAAAGATCTGTAGTAGGCAATGGGGTTTACAGCAGGATAACATTTAACTGTAAGCTTTTTGTGCGGCTAAAGAGGGGTTCGAATTACTTGTAAGAATGTATGTATCAGCAGCGAATATATGTGATGAAATGTTAACATTTGCAGGAATATCTTTTAGTGTATACTAAAAATAGAAATGGGCCAAGTATGCTTCCATCAGGACCACCCGCCTTAATTGGCCTTAATTCGTATATAAGGTTCATTGACGGACTCGGCAAAATCGATCCGACAGATAAGATCTCAGTATGAAATAGTAAGAAAGGGAGGTAACTAGGAATATACAACAATCCAGAAGCACAAATCCCATTTCCTAGTATCCTAATCATCATCATCATGAAGGAGAATGCTCTTCAGTTTCCAAAGCAAGGTTCAGTACCAGGCTTGATCGAAGACCTGTTCTAAATCAAGAAAGACACCCAAGCAATGGTGTTTTTGTTCGAGGGAAGAGGCGATATTGTCAGTAACATGATGCATTTGTTGAGTTGTCGAGTGAAATGAGCAGAATCCGAACTGATGATCTGGAATAATTTAGAATTTCCAATTATAGGCAATAATCGTGGGAGAATAGTTTTTCTAGAATTTTGGCAAGGATAGAAAGGAGACTAGAACTAGGAAGATCAGAAGGTTTATTTGGCTTATGAACCGTTATTGTTATGAATAATGATTACAGCGCTCAAGTGAAGTAAGCCTCTGTGGGTAAATTTTGTAATATTTGTGTTTTAATTAAATCATATCCTGGAGCTTTTCGAGGAGGCAGTTGTTTAATAGTGTGTCCTGTGTCGTATGTCTGATGCAGTAAATCGTGATCAATGATATGCCGGCGGTTATGGTCAAGTACATCATCATATAGAGTGAATATTGTTTCCGTATGATACAAGAGAATGTGTACGGGAAAAAACACTGAAAATCTACAACATGTAACGGAGGATACCTTGTTAACGACAGCACAAAAAGCCGAGTTGTAAAGAGCCATTATATACGGTGGACAAAGTTAAGCGGCCACTGCTATTATTATGCTAAATAAAATTTTAACATAGGCAATTGCTAATCGTTTCTAGGATACGAATGGTCATTGTGAGGTCTGAGAAATATGTCAATTCGCATGCATTTTCAGGGAGGCTGTAAATACAATATAATGGAACTAGCTGGCCTGACTGCTAATTAAAATTTCGATATTAAAATGACATGAAAAGAAAGCTCATATTGACTTGTTAGTCAATAAAACATTTAAAAACCAAAACCAGCTCAAATGACCCTGTTGATATCGATACTTTTTAAAAACGATTAAATCGATTAAAACCAATTATAGTGGTACACAGTTCGCCCCATCACTAGACTACATAGTATGGTCAGGGAAGTATATACACATATGCGGATCAATCCAAGGCGAAGTTAGTCAAAGCTCGTACAGACCCCAGAAAAAAATTGGGTGGATCTAAACCTAAACGGACACACAATAAATAATAAACAAAAACACCACTGACTACATATAGTAACATAACCTGGAAAATTATCTTGGTTACAGCCCACAAAGTTTTCAAGAGACAACTCTAGAAGAGGCGGACATAGAAACATTTATGGTAAAAAGAGCTCTAGTCAAAACTAGCAACCACATTGTTACAGTTAGACAGGGTAAAACTCAGTTGATAAAACATAACAGCATAACAGTGCTACAAAAGATTGTCGGGTAATGAAAAAACAGATTGGCCTGCACGATCTTCATGACCGGTTGTAGGCCCAGTACCTTTAATTAGGATAACCAGATCAAATGTAAGAGATGATGAGATCTTTGCCTTCAGAATGGGTCCATGCAAAACTACACGAGAACTGGACAACTCTAGACAATCCTAGACTGGAGGTGCAAGAGTACTTACATGATAGGTCAGTAAAATTAGATACCAAAAGCGGGTATTGTGCGCAAAAGGGAGAAAAGCTATAAATCGTTTTAATATCTTTATTTGAGTCTACATATGTGAAATGTAATTTTACATTGTCCCAGGAGGTGTTCTCTAAAGCACAAGCTGTACTCGTGTCGGCCTAGGGTCTGCATGGGCGGCGGGTGCCTTAGCAGAGTCACACGAGGGCGAATGGATTCGTGGTGGTGCGTGGTGACGCCCCTGGCGGGAACTTAGACAGAGGCTGTCTTCTTTCTGTGACCTTCGTGAAGCTTGCGTATGGCCAGCGTAATTACCCCTGGCCTCACGGGGGACGTTGCGACAGGACTACAGCGTGAAAGCGTTGAGGACGCGATGATCATGCTGAATAGTCCATCGAATGCGTGAATAAGCGAACGGAAACGGATAGTGAATCGGTGTCTCTGACTCGAGTATGCTTTGCATTGTTGTGCGTATGACCGGCGAGTACCCTTGGGGAAGCGAAGGATCGGACCACCTAGGCTGAGCCTATGGCGTCACTCGAATGCGCATGGCCAGTGAAGGCTCATCTAGGGTGTGGTTAGTAATTCCACTTTAAACTAAACCGCTGCCGGGGCGTTCTCGGAAGATTCTACGCTAGGGGAGCCCCATACTCAGGGAGATAGAGTGGCCTTCTCTATTTAGGGAGTACGCGGGAGAACAGGCTGATGTATTTCGGCCTGTTAGCCCTTTGCGTGCAGCATACGACCTGATGCACAATGCGAGCCGACCATTCGGAGTGGACAAGCGGAGAGCGAGGTTGTCTCGGCCCTTAGGGGCTGGGGCGCCTCTACACCAATGCTGCGGCCATTCCGTCGTATGCAGAGGTGCGTCAGCTCTCATCTTGAGAATCAAAACGTCCGATAAGGCCGAATAGGCCAGGTGCGGACGCTAAAGATCCTCTTGTCTTGTTGACGATGAGTTCTCGGGAACGAAATGTCCGAGGAGATGTACAAAATTTTTTGGTTGCCAGAAAACCAAAATTTTTCAGTTGTTTGTATAGAACTCGAAACATCGTATTCTAACGAAAACATTATCAAAATGTCTGCTGCAGAAGGATAGAATTTATACTAAAAAACAGAAAAGTGCAGGCCTCCATGTTGCACATTGTTATAAGAGTCAGGACAAAATTCCCCTGATCATTAAAAGAGCTCACCCAAAGAGCACTAAACATAAAATTCTTGTGATATGTACTTAAGTATGCAATATGATCAACTTATAGATTGTCAATTTCCGATCGCTCTGGCTACACATTATTCACGGTTCTTATCATCAGTCATTTTAAAACACAATTCAACGGAAAAAATGTAAGCAAAGCGCGTCTAGTCAAATGAAGGCGAAACCCGCCGGACCACAAGAACATCGAGTCCTGTGAGGGCTCAAACAAAATGTTTTACATACTCTTGTAATTATGTCTACAGTATCATTCTGGAGTACCAATCCTCGCTGTTCATCAGACTACTCACAAATATCGAAACAGAATTTATCGCAAAAGTAAATAAAGAACCTCCAGTGGAATGAAGTTCATATTCGCCAAGCGACGGACCCAAAGTAAATATTTATAATTGAGAAAACTGAAATTGTTTTAATTTGTGATAAGTAAGCTGGGATAAAATATTTGTAGTTTGGATCAGAAATTATAATCAACAAATGGTAAAGTAATGTTGGTCATGTTTAACGTTGTAAACAATAACGATATAATATCTACCGTCTGCTATTTTCTTACATAATTCTTTTGATTAGGATTAAAGTTATGTTATGGAATTTATGTTTACAGTTTCGATTTTGAAAGGAGCCGCTTTATTTGCTCAGGACATCAGGTAAAGGCATCTGGATTGTCCTAGGTCAGTTACATATCTTTGTTTATCCCTTGGGCACGTGCTCGTCGGCTTCGGTCGAAGTGAGAGCGAAAAGGCGAAAAACTATCCTTCTGTTTACATTTTCGCCGCCGACTAAACACCTTCACTCGAGATGAAATGCAGCCAACAATCCTGCTGAGTAGCGGACAGTTAACGTATTTAAGCCGTTAATTGCATAATCGGCGTCTCGGCATCTGATCTTCGCCTTCCAACCTTACAAATAGGATGGGAACTAAACACTTCAGGCACAGGACAATAATTAATAAAATCAGACACTCATTTTAGTGACTACATGATCCCGGAAATACTCTTTACAGCATCCTATAAAGTCTCAACAGACTACAAAGGAAAGAAGAATTCAGGAGGAAATCAAATACAATGATATGGTATGCAGATGACTCCAAAAACAAATGAAGGAACTGGATCAGGCGTTTTCTGTACAAACCCAAAATATGAGCAATCAGCAACTCATTATGGAAGTACACCTCGGTCTTTCAAGCTGAAATCCATACTAACAACGCTTGCGCCTTACAAAATCTTATAAGAGGCAACTCGGACAAAAATTCTTATAGGCCGGGATAAAGTAGCAGCATCACCATATAAAAAAATTACATCAACATTAGCCAGTGATCAATTGACCAAGTTTATTTCTTTCAATCAATTAATTATTCTTTCTATATAAGGTCTTGGTTGAGATAAAAAAAGTCAGTGTCACGAGCTGGATTCGAACCCACGACCACTGTACCATTTGAGCTATCGTGATTTCGATCCACTCGGACACCAACTCTCCATCTCAACCTACAACCGTTCGAATTTTCCTTCTTTTAGCCATTTTCAAATGTCGTGTAATCGGATTGGATTCTCAGCGACTTATTAAGTGGCCTCGGGGAGCTGTTTCGTGAATTAGTTGGCGAATGCTTCCAAAATCTCCAAAACCTGGGGAAACACAATCTGATGATTTCTTGGGTGCCTGGACCCAAAGGAATTTTGGTAAAGAAAAGGCAGCCGCACTGGACAGAGGAGGAGCCGCACGATCATATGTAGGCTCTGTACATATTATTGGTTAACAAAAACAAACACAGAATTCTCCACCACAGGATTCTGACAAAAAAAGACAAAAAGAGAAGTGATGAACTTCAGAGGTGCTAGACACAGTAAGATTATACTAACAAATCCTCATCTAAATTCACAGTAGTGTCGGGACTATATACCGATCATCTGAGAAAATACCTACATAACATGGATATTATTCAATGATGACCCCATTTGTCGGTTATGTTAAGGAGGAAGAAACCCACCCATATTATCCTCGAATGCGAAGCAACCGCCCAATGGACGCATAACCCGAGATACAAAGAAAACCCAAGAAAAGGAATTGTAACCACGACATTCAATGACCTAGCACTACTTAGAAGGACCGAGTCGATTGCCCTAAATTAAGAAACTAGGAATGTACAACAAGTCAGAAGGATGCAATGATAGTGGAACAAAATTATCCTATTATCCATCATCATCGTCACCATCAATATAAAATAAAACAGCATTAAAATCTCCGTCGAATGAGTCTCAACTATGAAATTCGAGGCAGTAATGCAGGCGTAGTGGATAGTGGAAAAAAGTTAGAAACAAATTAATTCAGTTAATTCTTATTACTTATTTATACTTGAAGGTTTTTAAGAAAGGTCATACTGAACAAAAAAGTTCCTATAGGTCCTCAAATGAAGCCTTCTATGATAAAAAAAACGTGTTTTTTAAGCTTTTTTTTCAAGAATTACTCCCAAATGGTTCAAAATATGTGGGTAAATGGTAACGTTCAGCATACATACATGCTGACAGCTGCCTCATCACTCGTACTAGCCATTCCGTACACTAAGTGAATATCCGCGAACTCCTCATCCGTCTATAGTCTTAAGCATTTTCCCTGAGTTAGCACTGATGACGTTGCCATGGCTCATGTTTCATTAAGGATAACAACTGGAATTTGAATTCATAGGATCAACATTGATACTATCCACCTATCTTCCTTCTTTCAAGCAATTCACTGACAAGTCAAAACTGAGTTTACCAAAAATCGTGGCTCTTGCACCTATGAGGTGGCGTTGGTTAATTTTAAGCAGATGTTAATTTCCTACGTTTATTTCGAAGTGTTAGCACTGAAAAAGTTTCATTTTTTCGGAAAAAATTCATTATTTTTTTTTTTTAATTAAAAAACATTATTATATCCAAAAAATCATATTTCTGCAACGGAGATGAAAACGTGTAGTTGGTGTCATTGTACTCAAAATGTAATGGTCAAATAGGTAGGCACCTAAGCTCTTGGAATTGCACAAATCTTGTCTGTCGTCTATTCATACTCACCGTATTGAACCGCACAGACAAGAAAAGACAGCCGCAGACACGTACCAGCACAAGCAAAACATTCTCGGCGACAATGCCGCCCGGTGCTGGTACGTGTCTGCACTGACACTCTCAGCAAACGTTCGCTAAGTATGAACGCTCCTCTATGTTTTGTATGTAATGTTTTTTGTGTCTGCCACGCTGGTAGATATAAATCGACCTTTAGGCTTTGACACGGCGTTCATCACTGTAAGGTAAAGGTCCCGGGTTCGAATCCAACGGCCCTGCACTCGAACCCCTCGACATACTTACACCGGCACCCCGAGGGTTGATATGACCATATGACCTCTGCTGTCATACCAAAAAAAAAAAAAAAAAAATTAGAGGACCTATGTTTATAGGAAATTTTTCGTACTGCATGATATTTCCTAAAATCATCTTCAAATCTTTGTTTCGTTTGGGACCAGCCCGTATATTCTGTACAAAATGTAGGTGTCAAACATTAATTACTGCACAACTATTAACCAGGAGAAAATCCCTTACAATACTCTGTTTATGAGGTTGATGATATAATAATGTGCCACAATAAATAGACTTTCAATGTCCAATTGATTTTATTGCCGACCGGTTTCAACCCACTGGTCATTCTCCCTTACAATAGAAATTTTTGGTGTGTATCTACATATTTAGGTTTGATACAATTTTAAAGTTTAGGAACTCACTGAACATGTAATAAATGTTCTACAATTTTCATTCTGTGTATTTTTGTCGGATGAGCCGATTCAGAGATCGGTACGTGTAAAAAGTCGAATAGTGAGAATTTCTTCCAAATTACCCATAACCTATTCTGACTCTATTCCGACAGATTGTCATTGTAGTCTTAGTTTTAGATTTTCTAAGAAGTTTTTAGTTAGTCCATTGAGCTGTATGTAATATTCTTTAGTGTCTCGCGGAGGGTATGTTTTAAAGTAAAAATAAGTTACTAAGGGGATGGATTTATATTACCGTGTTTAGGGTAATGCCCTGCGGACGGACATAAATGAACACCAATCGGATTCTGGAACCTTTCCAGGTATTATATTTACAAACGAGCTGTCGCCAATTTTTCACCTTCTTTCTATGCTCTTTTAATGCCGGACAGCCGATGAGATGTCCGAGTTCTCGTTCTAATTGAATGAGACGTTATCGCGGCCAGTTCAAAATGGAAGATCTTTATAATGTCTTTATGAACGACGTGAGTTGAATGGGAGGGATTCGATGATTCCTGATAAATTGAGTAATTAATGCGGCCCTGTAATTTCCCGGCGTAGGGGCTTTCTGAAATGAGTGAGTAAAACGGTCACGCTTATTGATTAGTCACCGACACCTTTTTAGAATTTTTAAGTCGTTATTCGTTATTAGATCGATTTTATTATAAATTCTAATAAGAATGTTTAATATTGGTGGAAAGGCTGCCTACTAAATAATCGTGTCTTTTTAACTATTCAAAACTACTTAAGGGGTGACCATTAGCCCATCCTGTTATGAAAATTAACTGAGGGTGTAAACGCACAAATGGGTCATTTTGTAATAGGAATGTTTGGTTAAATTATAACTCGTTTGACGGCCACCGCATTGACGGAATTTACGGGCAAAGGGACCGAATGTTTGGAAATTCGGGCGAAGAAGGTGTCAGCGTTTTTCGGGCTTTGATCATCCTCGAACTGTAAACACAAATGAACACAAACGGCCGCCACTACGCGATACATTTTCGCTTCCTTGGAATAACCGTTGTCACTAAAAACAATAAATCCTATATGACGAAATTTATCGGATTAAAAAACTCTTTCATCTTCGGAATCGACCCATTACAATCGGGACTAGCTTTTTTTTAAATCCATAACATAGGCTATCAATTATCGATTTTCTTTTATAAATTGAATGATATATTTGGTCTTTAAGATACGTTTACACACATTTCATAGAAAACCAACCCGCACAACCTCTTAAAATTCCATAAAAATTGGTCTCACGGATTCGGAGTTTTGCCGGTTAGAATTGACCGCAGACAGACACAGGACCAAATTTGTTCAGAAACATCTGAAACGCAAAATGCGAGTGGAAATTTCGATGGATGAGTACACATTAACGAAGGACAATGCAGAAATTTTAAAAAAATCGTTCAGAAAATTCTGAAACGCAAAACGCTGGAAATTTTTAATTTTGTAGGACAAAAATTGTTTCGACTTCCCGCATGTATACAATGTGGCTTCCCTACCACCAATAGTTCGGAACAATAAAATTAATATGAAGAAGAAGAAGAAAAAAAAACTTTATTCTGGGACGGGACAGGAATAAATAAAGTTCCTTCTAGGAAATTAAAAATAAAATGAAATAAAAATAATGGCACAATGTATACAAGTAAGGCAAGCCTAAGAAAAAAATAACAAGAATATTAAACAAAAATAACAAATGTTAACGTGAGGTCTCTGCTTGGAGGGAGAAGAGGTGATTATACAGATGGGATTTAAAGGAGGAAAATGAGGCATCGTGACGAATAGAACGGGGAAGGGAGTTCCAGAAAGGATCTTTCGAAGGTATAGGTTGCGGAAGGATAAGGTCAATTGGGGATGAGCGGGAGTAACGAGTGGGATGTGAGGAGTTGCATTGAAGGGATTGTATGATGTAAGGAGGACGACGAGTGGATGGACTAGAAAAGAAAGGAACCTAGGAAATACTATGCACGGAAGGAGGGGTAGAGCCAGGAAAGTTGTGAATAAAACCTCGACACCCGGTATCACCATGGGGTGCCGAACACGAATCTTACGCAACAATTCGTATATGCTTCAATCGCGAGTTTCCCCCTCCGAGAGACCACGTAGCCACACAGCTGTAATCGAAGATGGGAAGATATAAGGAGTTTGCGGGTGTAGAAAGGTAAGAGAAGCCAGGACCGATGAAATAGGCTGATGGAGGCAACACAATGGCGGGAAATTTTGGAAATGTGAGGATGCCAGGAAAGGTTTTGGTCAAAGACTACTCCTTGGTTTTTAACCGAGGGGAAGAAGGGGATGGGATGGTTATTTAACATGAGAGGTGGGATGCTGGGGAGGGAATATAAAATGATGTCTGAAGATGGCGAATTGCCGAAATGCGACCGACGGGGGACAGACAGATTCCTCCCCGCAGGTATAAGTAAACTTTTTCGAGCGACAGATTCATTCCCAACGTTTAAGTAAATTTTTAAGTCCCTGGGTTTGCAGAAAAACAACATATTTGTATGTTGAATATAATAAATGCAATAATGATTGTACTAAAATACAGTGAAATGATAGAATCAATTCTGTCCATCGAAATATGTATCTATTAAAAAAAGTACCACATTAATAATGATTGTAATAAAATGCAGTTAAATGATAAAATCAATGCAGTGGGCATTGGGGGTAATACATTAAAAAAGCAGGGCGTATGTTTCCTTGCGTTAGTTCGGTAGCAGAGAAAACACTAGAGGTATGCACTGATCATTTTTCAAGCCATTATGGTCACTAGCTGGTAGACATTTTTGGATGGCAATTAATTTAATTATTTATTAATAGCATCGATATAAATCGTGTTTACACTAGCCAGTCTTGTCAGATACTTATCACACGAGAAGATATTTTTACCTTCAATTTTCGGGGAAGAAATCGTTCAAAATTGTCACACTGCGCTTGTCTAAACATTCATGTACATCCATGATATTAGTAGGCCTAGCCGGTAGGATTGATCTTCATTTGTCATAAATTGCTCTTGTACAGCTCGTTATATCTGAGGTCGTTAGCAAGTTTGGGGAATTAATTTCACTATCAATTTTCGTGGGGAGGAAGGTGTGCGTTTGATAAACCGCACTGCCCAACCTTGGGAATGAATCTGTCTGAGTCAAACTTCATACTTCCACCTCGGGAATGAATCTGCACAATCTTGGGGAGGAATCTGTCGACCCCGCCATCTAGGATGGGCTGATCAAAACGATTGATAACGACTAAATAAATTATAAAGTTCAAATTAATTATTTGAAAGTTGCAAATAGTTCAATTCAATCAATATATATATATATATATTTATTTATTTATTTATTTATCATTTGATTGATAACGTAGCGTTGAGGATATGGCGGAGAAATCCATTGGATTTTGGAGGATTTGGCTGAGCCCCACAATTGGTCTGCGTAAGTCCAAGTCGGGCTGATGAGTGTTTTGCAAGCTGTAAGTTTATTATGTATGCATAAATTTTGTTCCCAGTAGGTGTCTGTCTTGTATGTGGGTTCTACGTAAATTTAACCTAACTATAGCCCAAATTAGCGGACTTGGTGGAGGTATGACCTTATTTATATACCCTGGTGAGCAGGTGTGACGTTTGAATGTAAAGGTTATGTGGTGACTCTTTGCTTGTTCAACTTTAATCCGCCTCCGAGTGCACCAGACGGTAATGAGGTTCAGATGTTGTTGAATTGCTTCTAGGCTAGGATGGGATTGGTGTATAAAAAGTGTGTAGATAGGAATAGGTGTCGTCCGCAAAGGTTGTGTGTGTTGTTGGCAGCAGTGTTCATTGTGAGGAGGATTGTACTTAGATCCTTTCTTGTCAGGTTTAATTCGCGTGATGGGTAACAAATCGGTGTCGATTCTCACTTTAATCCGATCCGAGAGGAAGGACATCAGGTTGAGATAGTAAGTGTAGGGAGGACGTGTATTAAGTTGTAAAGGACGGGGTGCCACACTCAGTAGAATGCTTCCGTAACGTCCAGAAATACGGCTGAGCAGTATTGTTTGTTTTCTAGAACCGTGGATATTGTGTCATCAAACTGTGAACCACTACTGAACAGTAGAATGGAGGGATCAGAATCCAAATTGATGGTTGGAAATTAAGTTTTCAGAGTAGACCATGGGAATTAGACTTTTAGTGAGGAAACGTTTAAAGATAAAATAAGGAGAATTCTTTGTCTATAAGATGATAGTGCACAGAGGGATTTGTATGGTTTTGGTATTGGGGCTATTAAGATAGTTTCCACTGGATGGGTGTGTGTTAGAAATATTGCATTGTTGAAATGTTTATATTAATTTTTTAGGTAGATTTCGGAAGATTTTAGGGGCTAATAAGATCGATGACCGGGGACCCTTTCGGAAATGACAAAAAAGACACTAGTAGAACTGTAGCTAGTCGTGCTAAATGGAGGTGTAATTTACCTCTCTAAAGAATTGAAATATCTAGGCATTAAGGAATCAACAACTAATACATTCACATAGACATCGAATATCGCCATTAGAAGATGGTAACGCCTTTGTTGGGAAAAGCTGAACAGCGATTATTAGACCATTTAGCCTACGAATTGGCGATTTGGTGGACGAATTTATTGCATTTTAAAGTCGGTCAGGATCCTCAGTACTGCTCAGATGCTAGCGTGCCAGATCATTATTGCAGTAATGAGAAGGACTACAATTGCTGAAAAAATAGTAAATCCTCTTGAATTCACCACCACTACTCTTTTTCATCCAGAGGGTGCTAGAGCTACAATCCACAGGCTAATGCACAATTCAATAGGTTTATCGCATAAAAAGATGAAAATAAAGCTTCGGAAGGAATTTCATACAGTCTAGGTTTTAGGGATGCCTGTCCATGCCTTGACCCAAAAATTCAGATTTAATAAAAAATTTCAAAACCCGAGAGTAGATTGGAAGAAAGGGATCCTGATTATATATTGGCCTATTATATTTTTACGTTTAAAAAATTAAACTGGAAATGTAACTAAAGCCATGAAGTTCAATAAAATTTCATGGTTTTTTAAACTTTATGGATGCTAATACAAATTTTTTTAAAATAACGTTAACTTTATTTCCAACTGTGGACAAAGTGCGGTACCTCCGACTGTACATTGCCAAACGCCTGACGTGGAATCCTCACACACGACTGAAATGTTAGGATATAGAGATCTTGCACGACTTCTTGACAAATTTCTAATTTACCTGTCAAGAATAAAAGGCTGCTTTACAACACCATAGTTAAGCCGGTATGGACTTACGGATTGGAAGTGTGGGGTTCAGCCAAACATTCCAACATCCACCGCATTAACACTCCAATCCTTAATCCTACGAAAAATACAAGATGCTCCATTTTATGTAAAGAACCTAACAACATATATAGACTTAAATATTCCTTTCGTTCAAGATGAAATCCGTTACTTTACCGCAAATTTCACAAACCCCTCCCAACCACTTTAAGCCCATAAGAAACCTCACATCCCGACGAACCCCATCGAACCCTCTTCGCCGACTGAGCCGAGAGATCTGCTAGGAAGTGACAGACATGATAATGACACACGTATCAATTACACAGACAATATTTTAGTATCATTGGAGTAATACCAATGAGCATTTTCTCCATTTTTGCTTTTAATTTTGTATATATTACCTTGCTAATTGTTACATGTTACCTACTTATTTTACAAATTTAAAAAAAAAATTAAAATTCAATGATTTTTTTTTATATACTTGCAAATGAATTTTTATCGGTCTTTATAACGTGTTAAACAACAACTTAACGAAATTGAGTGTTGCTCATTTTCCAATAGATATGCCAAATTTTTTAACATTACAGTTTGATTTGTATAACTGTTGACGTTAGTAGATAGGTCGTAATGTTAAGATGATAATTTACTTTTTTTAAAGTGTTAAAACCTGTTTTATAGTCCGCTAAAACCAGAATTATGTCTCAGTAGAAAATAGGACGAGGTGTAAAGTCTAAATTCAAATTTTTCAATCTGGTGTTCTTTTCGAAAAATAAAAATAAATTCTATATCGGTTTGTTGGATTTTTGATGTAAGCCGGTTCAGAATTCGCCGATCAGCAGTACGTGCTCTCCGGAGAAGCATTTCAAGAGGTGAGGGCAGTTTATCAAACGATGGCAAACATCGGCTGTCAATTTTGGCTCGGAGATCGGACAACTCGACAAATAATTAACAATGTGACAAATAATAACATTCGGTAAGTTGCCAAATCAGCCCGGGGCCTCCTCACTCGTGGGGCCGGCTCGGTTTTCATGTTTTTCAAACGGGACGAATCGGGAAAGGCGAATCACGCTTTAACCTTTATTAGAAGAAGAAGAAGAAGTGTGTGTGTGTGTGTGTGTGTGTGTGAGAGAGAGAGAGAGAGAGAGAGAGAGAGAGAGAGAGAGAGAGTGAGTGAGTGAGAGGACGTTTTAAATCATGCGGTAGGAAAGCGCGTCAGCACCGACCGATGAAGAGGATGATGACCTTCCCAAACGGTCGTAAATCCTCATTGTTCGATCAATGAAGTGCCATGCTATACTTGCATTTTCGACCAATAGTTCCCTGAACCCTGACATCTCGGGTTTCTCAGGTTGACGACATGTTGACATTGTACTGTTCCTGGAAGAAGATTTTCGTCATTTTTGATTTGATTACGTAGCTCTGGAAACTTCGTTTAAAATGTAAAATGTTTACAGCAAGAGTGAAAAGTACTTCGGGTTGCCAAATTCTCTCGTTTCCGGAAAGGATTGACATAAAAACATTTGTACTAGCTTCGACGGTATATGTACTATAATTGGAACGATCCAGAGAAGATTGGTGTGGCCCCTGAGCATGGATGTCACACGAGAACTTAATATTTTCTTTTTGAGATCTGGGTGATAAGCCTAAAACTTGGTCGTTTCTTATCCTCTTGGTCTTTTCCGCCGTATCTTCAACTCTACCAATCAGATGATTAATAAAGATCTTAAAATCCCATTCGTGAAGGATCTTATCAGAACACGCTTCCTCATTTTCCACCCTAACCTACTAGCCCAATCCCTTTCCTCAAGTCCCATACTTATAATCCTCTGCGCTGTCTCAAACGACGATGGCTCCATAACCATCTTAACCCTCTAAACTAAATAAAAGAGAGTTCGAGGAGCACTGGATGTTTTCTCTCCCTCCTCTACACTGGTCTAACAGATCTGTCAGATTTGCATATAATTATTTATACTATTTGCTTAATGCATGTTAATTGTGCACAAATAACAATAGATAAATTAAATTTCAAAACAGCGGTCAATAATTTGGAACATTTTCTATACTTTCGTAAGCGTAAAGAGCGAACGCTCATAGCACACAGGATTGTAGGCTTACCCTTATGTCAAGGGCATCCTAATTTGCCAAAGAATCAAGTTTATTTGCCAAAGTCAAGAACTACTGAAAGTAAAACACATCCTAACTACATGTAGACAAAGCTAACACTATACAAGACTTTATTGAAGCCAATATGGATATACTGAGTGGAACTGTGGTGCCAAATCCATCCAATATCCTTCCAATCGAAAGTCCTTAGACAAATTGTCAAAGCACCTTATTATGTCTCTAACCTCACTATCCACAAAGAACTTAACTTTCCTTTTGTCAACGAACTGATCCGGTCCAGATTCCAAGCCTTCCACACTAACCTTTCGAACCATCCTAACTGTACTGCTCGAGCCTTCTCCGCTCATTCACATCCTAACAACCCGCCTCGACCTCCTTGTTACCTAATAATACACATTGAGTGCCAGCAATGGCTGGTTCCTAAAGCACATGTTCTTCCGGTGCAGTGCTGGCATTAGTGTTGTGCTGTGTGATACATTAATCATGTGTGCATATTTGTATAGCAAACGATCATGTATAGGTAACATATAAATTAAAACAACTGTATGTTTTAGATTTGAGATGGAGAGGATACACGTGGTAATCTGCTAGTCTAATTGTAATGATAGTCATAGAATAGAGAACCTCTTCAATTTCCTTAAGCTGACAGAACTGTGTTCAAAAATTTTAAAAACCTAGGTAAATAGTTGTTTCCTCAATGTTACTTAAATTGCTTAAGCGAGTGTGGTGGAAGGTGTCCCCTTCGTAGACAGGCCTTATCATCGGTGCAAAATAATTTTGTCTTTTAAAAAAGTGATCACCCTTCTGGCATATGAACTAGGCTACTTTGATAACGAAATTTGATGTCTGATGTCTTACCACTCGCATGCAGTTATCTTGTTTACTAGTAAAAAAAGTGCCACAGGAAGATTTCAATGCGCAGTTTTATTCATTTATAGCTAATAAGGCTGGTGTCTTTACGTTCTTCTCTTCTTTGAGGTGTTTCAACTTAAAAACACAACAAAACACAAGGAAAACAAAGCGGTGAGAATAATTAGTTATCAGGGGCGTTACGTTCTTGACAGATGATATAATCTGATATTAATGATCACTTCATTAAAATTAATGCGGAATCAAGGGTGAGAACATAAATTCAAGCTGGGCGTTCTTCTCTTCGCCGCGAGTCTTTCTACTCTCTGGCGGATACACCATTTCCAGGTTTTTTTTTACCCGCAAAACGCCCAATATTGGCCAATCTTGGTCGAGCTCAACAAATAATCCTCGGTGTCGACCATTCAGTTCATGGTCCTTCCTACGAGCGGAGGTCTTTTTAATTACCCTATTTATATGGAATTCTTTATATGGAAATTCTATAGCTTTTGTGGCTTTATTTGTCCCCCCTGTGCGTAATTATTTATTTTTATCCATGACAACCAAACAGAGAATTCGAATTTATCTTAACAAACTCTGATAGGTAACTTGCATTCTTTCTCCCTCCTGTGATGAATGATTTAAAATTATTAATCCGATTCCTCCTCCGGTCATTTTTCTCTTGCCAATATTCAAAAAATTAATTTTACCCATTAATACGTTTATTATTATTGTACTTTATTTTATTTATTTTTATTTTTATTTTGAAAGTTTGTTAAGATCACCGAATTCGATACAATTTCAGCAGTTTGATCGCACATGGATTGCCTGTTCTCGCCGAATTTAGGTTGTCAAAACCATCAGACCAAAACCACCAGGTTGTCAGCAACTGACATCATAAGCCGAATCAAATGGACATACAATCGCAGCATTAAAATACATGGCAGGATAAAATCAATCCCACTTGCCAAAGACAAATACGAAAATTAATTAAAAAGAGTACAAACCATAGCACACAATAACGACTATAACTCAAACACAACCAACAAAATAATAAACAAAACAACACCTCAAAAGCAGATACATGGACCGCATTGGGAAAGAAACTTACAAACTAACTAACTTATTCAACAAATTATGAAATTATGAAACAATGCTAAAAACCACAAACACAATTGGAAAATTACTAAGACAAAACATCGAAAAGACGAACCAACAAGGAAAAACATAACATGCGAATGCGGAGACAAATACATCGGACAGACAGGACTTAAATTAAAAGACAAATACAGGGAACACATCAAATTGTTAAGGTATAAAGACGGAAAATAAATAACCACGACGTTAAGGGACAAAGACGGAAAATAAATAACCACGAACCATCGTAAATACAAAACAAGTATTACGTACAAAAAGGGCAGAAAATGAACCTAGTCGAAAACTTCGAAATTACACAGAAAACTTAGAACATAACATAGTCAACTCTAAAACAAACTCGTAAATTCACGAATAATAACTCATAAAAATCTTTCATACCATATAAAACATTACAATTATTAAATTCACTAATTTCGTGGTCCGCTTGACCAATTAATACTTTACAATTAATTAAGGTTTTTAGTTGAGATGAAAAAAAGTTAATGGCACGAGAGGGATTCGAACCCACGACCTTCAGCTAGATACGCCGCTGCTCTACCACCTGAGCTATCGTGACCTCGATCCACTAGGACATCAATTCCCCATCTCAACCCCATTACAATTATTAAAATGAAATGGACCAAAAACCAAAAAGACCGACTAGAACCATAAAACAAACCGACTTAATTCATCAAAAACACATACAAACAATACTAATAGTGATAATAACTACACTGCCTCCTCATCATCCACGACCTCTTTGCTAAACTTCACTGGACAGATATCACCCAAACTCTGAAGATGACGAAATGCCTAAACATTTCTGAATTAACAAAAATCAGCGAGGATGGGCAGACAAGGATGCTAGGAAATTATCAAGCAATATAATTGAGATAATTTGGTCGTTACGAATTGTTTTGGTTTACCGATCTTAGGGATGGTTAAAGTTGGTTTGCCTATCTTCCCTTCAGTTGCAACTGTGCCTACCTTCCCTAGGTTGCTTTGTCAGACGCATATCAGTATTTCGCCATCTTCGGTGTGACTGTCATCACCATTCTATTCAGCCTATCCTGTATGCCGACAGACCAAACCGCCAAAGATAGGCAGACCAAAATGACAAATTACAGGTTCATCGCCCTGCAAAATCTAATGAAAATAATCTTTTTTTCGATTTTGTGTTTATTTTTAAAGTCCTTTTATACCTCCAATGATTTAGTTAAAGATATTGATTTAATAAGTCTTATTTTATTTGTACTATTTTAAATAGTAGTGGTAATAATTTGTGTGTTGGCTACATATGTTCCGTGAAGTAACGTTAGAAAATATATGATTTTTTTTCTCCTCAGACTACTCCTCTTTTAACTTATTCTTTGAAAAACCAGATCTTAAAAGGTTGGTATAGTGTGGAGAAGTTTAAATCTGGACACCCTTGGTAGGGCTTTTAAGAAAAATGTGGACTCCTCCCAATATTTCCAAACAAAAACGTGGTACTGCAAAGATGTCTCTTAAGTTCTACACATGTCTCTAATAAAGCTTTACAACATTCGCACAGATTATCATTCTTTTATTAGATTGGCCATAACAATTTAATGGCTGCCATGTTACTTTTGCAGTCTATAATTTTATGAGGGATTTCTTCTATGTTGTATTATTGAATTTCATTAGTTAATACTATTTTGTAAACTAATTTTTATTAAAAAACAGGGATACGGTCAATTTGAAAAAAAACAAAAAAAAAACAGTTCCTTTGTCGAGCTTTCAATTGGGATGTTAGTGTTTGTATGTATTTATTTGATTAAGAACTTACTAAATAATGAATGGCTATTCTTAATTACCAGTTGAATTATTATTCCATATTACTTGTATTGTTTTTTAAATAATAATTCTGTTGCAACTGTGCAGTAGGTTGTACCATCCAAAATTAAGTGAATTTAATTGGGTGTGATTGGGTTTTTATCTAAAAATGATAATCTCGGTTGGAAGGAATTACAAAAGTACAAAGGTTCGCTTGCCTTTTCTTGTCAAAGGACATGAGACGATGGCGAAAGGGTTCAAAAATAGAACAGTCTGCCCCAGTGTCTAGTCATTGCAAGTATATATAGAACTGCGTAGAGAGTGTGGCCTTGTTTAAAACGAGGTAACTTTAGACACGGAAAGAAACTTCAGCAGGAGTAGTGACATTTTCCAGTGAAATTCAATATTTTGGATATTGAAAATTAATTTCTAAAAGAAGAATGAGTCTATGCCCCAATACTATACCTTTTTATATATTATTTATATTTATATTTTTCTTAACAAGCAAAAATTGCAAGATATGGGTCTTTTTTGCCCTCTGTGGACATACCGATGAATTTGAATTTATATTAAATTTTTAGAATGGAACATCAGTCAAACTATGAATTGGGATCACTTTCACCCATTTGTCAACCTTAATAAACTTGTGTCATTGTGTATTGTATCGTTTGTGTGATAATCCAAATAACCAGATTAAGGACTGGACTTAATGGTTAATAAAATGTAGGATAAATGGATTTGTTAAAAAAATATGTTTTTATGCAAAATTATATACTTAAATATTGTTGAGGAAACAAACTGACTTACAATGTACAGATATAATATAATTATATAATTTAAGGGTCTGCAATGAGTCACTCAACTCTGTTTTATGTATTAATTTCTTTTTTTTAAACTCAGTTTTGTTTCTCAAAGCGATCCAGATGTTAGGAGTTCTGGTCTATTGATTGGTATTTAGATTCTTCAAAGCTAGTAAGTTCGTTGAGCAAAAATAAACATCTTTCATGTTTTCAACATGTTCAATGATTTATAATTTTACGTAGTGTGGTTGAGATGAAAAAGCGTGAAAAAGTCTCGAACCCACTACCTTCAGTTCAATACACTGCTGTTCTAACCACTTGAGAGCTGTCGTGACTTTGGTACCCCCGACACCAACTCATCATCTCAACCTACAACTTTTTTCAAACTACCCTCTTTTTTGCCTTATATTTAAATTAATCGTTTTGGATTCTTGATGAACTCACAAGAGGCTGTGGGAAGCTGTTTGTGAAGTATTGGTCCTTCAAATAATTATTATATTATGTTTTTAATTGGGCCTTTTGCTAAACCAGATCAATTATTCATTGATTTATAATTTTATATTGTTTCTTTTGTGTTAAAAAAAAGATTATTTAAATTTATCAAAGATTATTTAATTTATCAGGGAATAAGTGTAAGAACTTTTACAACGGTAGATATTTTTAGTTTACATATTGTAGAGACTGCTCCTTCATCCAACACTTTACACTTTAGGTTCCTTGGTGTATGAAGAGGTGTAAGAAAGAAAAGAGAAGTACTAGTTAATTTTTAAAAATTTGACTTGTTTTGAAATTTATTTTTGACTACCTCATACTAGAAAATTATACATTCATTTTGTGAATTTTGTTTTCTCTAATAAGAAGAATCAAAGGCATGCAAACAAAGAGATGTTAGGAAGAAGCAAATAGTAGATTAGTAGGCTCTAAGATCTTTATTTAAAATTTTTCAGAACTAAAATACCTACATACAGATGTGTTTATAATTCTATAGGGTAATTTACAATTTTCCACAATCATTTTTTTTTTAAATTAATTCAATGCCAAAGATAATTTTGTTTGCCAAATCGCAGTTTAACTAGAGAAGATTTTTTTTGTATACATTTTAATTTTCTTTAATTTTTTTTTGTCCACTTACACCTATGATAGTTTTAGATTCTATACATTAATATTTACAATTATTTCGATTCGGATAAAATTGTCAAGTTGAGGCTACCCTGTCCAAGAGAATAATATTCAGTATATCTGTGTATGTTTATTTTTCACATTTAAATTTGTACATTGTGTTAAAATTTAACTACAGCAAAAACCTTTTTTTGTAAAATAAACTTGTAAAAAAGTTTGTAGTGTTTTTCTTAATATATTTCATTATAACACTTATCTTTTTTAAATAATTAATCAAGTTATTATAAACATTATATATAATCGATACTGAAAAAATTAGTGTTTTTATATCATAATTTATTTTTTAACAATTAGACATCCAATAAAGTTATTGACAACCTGTACACGTTTTATTTTATTACTTACTAGACATATCGTATCCCAATTTTTTCACTACAATGACAGTTAAACAACTATATTAATGTATTTATTTTATTTTGTTGATTTCTGTATAGATTGTAAATATAGGAGAAACGATAAGGAACAGTTGAGTGCACCACAAATAAATAGAGCCCGGCACCACTTTAGCTATCTTGCATGCACCATTGAGGTAGCAGTCTTACTTATATATCACACTCAGTACAGAAACTAGGATTTATTCAATTACTCGAACAAAAAGGAAAAAAGTCTGTTTGCGTCCCTTAAGCAAAAAAAGGTTCACCAGAATTATATTATAAACGTTTTTTTTTGTTTGTTTAAGGGAATCTTTTTTATACATTTTAGAAAAACAAATCACATATTCTGAGGTAACAGTTAACTTAACAATACAGGCAGTGATTAAATACAATATAGTTTCCTGCCGTTTTTTTTTCTCTTCTTCTTTATTTTATTTTACAGTTACAACATTCTATATAAAGGTGAGGTAATAGAGAATTGGTATGGATGCTATTATACTCGAGATAAAAAGCAAAATAAAATAAAAAATAAATAAAATGGAATGAAAAAAATAAAACAAAATTTAGTCAATACTATATTTTATTGACACGTAAAACAAAAAAAAAATAATTTAACTGAACACAGGAACCAATACCAGATTTGTCGTCTTGACTATTTACAATATGAATTTCCAGTCAGTTTGTGGTTTTGAACTTTTCAAACGCGAGTTCAGATCAAGTTAAAAACGACACAAAACTTAATCGATACTGGAACAAAATGTACAAAAGACCTAGACACCATCGCACAGCCGTAAAACAATTTGTGCCGTAACATCATTAAAAGTTCACTACTTAAAAAAAATAATATATATATAAAATGTAAATGTAATAAAATACACAATAAAATTGCATTAAAATTGATCAGAATATGAATCTTAACATTAAAAACCACTTGCTCAGAGGAATGGTGCAGTTATCTTTATACAAATGTATAATTACGATAATAATATTGTACATATTAAAATTGGTTAAAACATAAATATTAATTAGCAAAAACCAAAGCGGAATAAATATGCTAAAAGTATAAATAATTAGCATCAAGCTAAGAAAGAAATGCATATAAATAAAAATCGGTTGGTAACATTCCCATATAAATATATCTTGACTATATATTGTCTTCCATCAAAAACAAAAAAATAATAATTTTAATAAAAACAGAAATAAAATAAATATGAAAAGCAGCATTGCAAAACAAAATTGCACAAAATTGATCCCACTCTGTTGAAAATAACAGCCATACCAAATTTTTAAATTCTAAACTGTAGATTTAATATCACACTTAACAATGGTAAAACAGTGATAATCATTATTGACCACAGATTTAATTCTGTCTATCACACTGTTTCGGAATCAACGCACAAAACGAAAGGATAATGTCAACTATTTCTCTTAAAAACACCCATACAATTATTATGTAAATTATGTACATTTTGTTAAAAAAAGAAAAGAAAAAAAGAGGATTTTAAAGAAACAATTAACAATCAATCCGAAACAAGTGACACAATTAAAGAAAATATAAATGTGTGGAGGTAATTATTTCAAATGTTCTGTTAGAAATTTTTTAAAATAATTATGCTGATTTTTTCCCACTGTTAACTGAATCAATAATTAAACAGCATCAATAAATTTATTGCATATCTTCATTGCAGCAAGGTGACAATTGAAAAATAATTAACTCCACATGACTACAAATAATATTGCACATACAATTAAAAAAATAATAATAATTTCCAAATATGTTGACTTTCCTGGTTTGATTCAGACTGGGTTTTAACCGGAGGCCGAGACCCCCTTGGAAAGTTAAGCACTCTCAATGAAAAGGATCTTGTCATCGAATACACTAGTCTAAATTCTATACTATATGGAAGCCAGTAGAACATTTACAAACAGATTATAACATAGAACCACAAATTAATAAAACAATTATCATTCTCTATACAAGAACGTCTGTACCTTGTGTAGCATGTAGACATGGGTTTGATTGATATGAGCATCTCTTGTTGCTATTTGCATTGACTGTTGATATTTATTAATTTGCTGTTAAAAAAAAAAAAAAAATTTGATTACGTATGGCATATTTTAATTTATTGATAAATCAATCATTAAACAATGTTTGTAAATATTTCCATTTATATATATTTATACATGTTTTTTTTGTTTTTTCAAGTAAATTTACAGATAAAAATAAAATAACTCGTTATCAATAATCAATGCAAATAGGAAATCAACCGACCTGATAAACTTAATCTAAATACCTGTATCTATTGTTGAAGGCTGTATCCCGGAATGAGATACCTTACCCTGCAAGTGTTCATAATTTGTAGATGTAAAAATATTAAACAGTATTCTATAAAATATCTCTTTTTAACAACTGTATACACGGTTCTGCAAATTATTTCTGGTTTGAAACATTTAAATAATCGTAATAATGACAGAATAATATTTTTCAATCTTAATTTCTTTTTTTTTCCATTTATTACAATGAAAAACGTCTAAAATCATTGTTTTCACTAATAATACCTAATACACTTTTTCCTTTTTTCCTAGATTTTTTAAAATTTTTATACAAGTGCAGATAGGAGTGCAAACATTAAATTTTGGTGCGCAATTCTGTACTAATCTTTATACAACTAAATTTTGAACTTTGTTCTATTTTTTAAATCTTAATCATTGGAATCAGCAACAAGGAAAAAAGTCAAATCAACTGTTATTCGATAAAAAATAATAATAATAGGTTTTTTGAATAACGTAAGGTTAATAAATGAGTTAACAAGTTTAACAATGAGATATATCACTTCTCCCAAATCTTTACATAATCTGGGTTTGGCTCTTACCTATTAAGTAACCACAATAAATAATTTTTCTAAATGATTTTCATTTTAATCACAAATATGTTGTCACATTGATGCTTCAATGTGTCCAACTGCACCAATAGCAGTCCTGTTGTACATTTATTTTTATAGACTGTAAATCACACCAGAAATTCAGTAGGAAATTACTTTTCAAGTCCCAATTAAGTACATCGGTCAATACTGTAAAATACTGTAAGTGTACCTAACTATACTAGTAGTAAACATTATATTTTCTTCTTCTTTATAAATAAAATCTTATTTGGTATAAATATCTGTTGCAGGAACTGTCTTTTGTAATTAGTTATCAATTAAAGAACTGAATGTGTATCTTATTATAAAACTGAAGATGTATAAACATACATTAAAATATACTCTTACAACATTGGCATGTTTCAGTCAGTCTTTGTAATTTTTCATTATCATCACACCAGAGTGAAATAACTTTATAAAATTAATATTGCACCCCCTAAAATCAATTTTTGTTAATTGTATAAATGAGACATGTTAAGGTTCTGCCAAACTGTTTAAATCGACACTGGGACCGATCCGAATTTTGAAAACAAGTGAATTTGTATCCTGTTAATGACGGTCAACACGAGGCAAGTTTGTACGAAGGATGAAGAATGAAATTCATATCTAACATTCCATTATCCTCAAATGACACTCAAACATCTCCTAAAACACCACTTAGATTTGTAAAACTTCATTGTTATAAATCAAAAGGGTGTCACACCAACCAACAGCAACACTGAAGGGGTAATGTGAAAATACAAAATTAATTTTATAAGTAAAAAACAAAATTAGTTGACATAGTGTTTATAATTGATTTTTCTGCACTAAAGTTATATTACAGTAAGATCATAAATTACTCCATACATATTAAATTTTAAAGATGCTTTTAATATAATTTCTCCAAAACTGCAAGAACTAAAAAATAAAATGATGAACATCCTATTATAATATAATTTCTCTTTTAGCTAACTGCTGAATATTGTTTATATATTGGTTTCCACTATGAATAATGAATAAGCTGGAAATTACTGTAATCATAAGTACCGATTATTGCTCATTTTAATGTTATGCACAAAATGTAAATAATATATAAATTTAGCAAATATAAGCCACCACCTTTTTTGTTTCCCAGTAAACTACCAATTCTTGTTGTGACACCCTTACAAAAGATTTAATAAAGTGTTAATAAATACACCAGAGTATACAATACTTCAATGGAAAGATAACTAAAATTCACATCACCCAAACTCTTTGTTTTCCCTAGCTGTAGTGTTTCGTTAGAATAAGAACATTTAAAATTTGGGAAAAACTGGTTGTTGTCAATCTTGCCCATTGTGCTGTTGGCCTACGGGTATTTCTCTCCGCTGTGCGCTCGGGCTGTTGCTGTTCTCTTCGGGCTCTGTACAGTTGGGGTTGTGTTCTTCTTTAACAAAGTCGAGAGCCATCGGGCTCGTCCTTATTTCTTCTTTTCCCCCATAGTCGAGAGGAGTGCTCCGGTGTCTTCCGCTGTCTTCCTCGTCTTTGGTATAGTCCATGACCCCTGCAGGGTTGGGCTCACGATTTTTCTCCGATTGTGGAAGCAGATGCACCATCCCAACAGGGACGGGGAAAGGCGCTCCGAAATCGGGATAAAAATTGGTCGGCACCGGTGGATACGGGCCGGGGTTGAACCCATGCGGGCCCAACATCATGTGGTCTGGCTCAGGCAATTTATGCCCTTTGCTACCCGTAGTCGGGTTGTTGTTGTTTGATATGTTGCCTAAGCCTAATAGATCCAATGGGCTTCCAAGCTCACCGAAGCATTCTTTTTTTAACTGTTCCAGTTTCAGTGACTTCCCGTATTTGCCCCTAACGTACATAAGCAGGCTGTTGTACGGTATTCCAAAAATCCTGGAAGCCTGCGATGTCGTCATCTTTTTATTCCAAACGTGTTGCAGAGCTTCGGTCAATTCTGCATTGGTCCAGGATCTTGGCGGTCCTCCTCTCGGTGCACTGTGTTGTCCTTTCGGTCGACCCACTAAAAGAACACAAAATTGTACTGTGACCATTTAAAGTAAAATGTTGTTTGTCATTTCTTAATGTCCAATGATTAATAAAATTATAAAGCTTTCTTGTAAATAAATGAACTTAGAAAATATTTATTCATAATTATTTTTGATTATTAAAAAATTTACTTACTTTTCTTTTTATTAGATATGTGATTTTCTAATCTTGATTCTGACATTTCATTTAGAAGAGAATTCCGACAATTATCCATTCCAGGGAATAGCCCTGCGAATATAAAAAAAGGGGAAAAAATTAAAACTGACCAAATTTTAAATATGAACTCAAATGCTCAAGTCCAATGTCAAAACTATATAAATACATATACAAAATAATAATAAAAACATATAGTGTAATAAATAATTAAAGAGTTTTAAGGCACAAACAATGAACAACAATACTTTAATAATAACAACTGAAACTGTAATTAAACATCATTCCCGTGAGGAAGACAAAATAAAATTAATGTTAACGACCAAATTCAAGTTCAAAAGTTCATCACCCCACAGACCACATAGAGAAATTTCAAAATCTAAGAACTGAAAAATTGCTAAAACCATGCAGACTGGCTTAAATACATTCACAAAAATAGACGGAAAACAGAACATTTAAATATTTAATTTTTAACTGAACCTACCAAGTTGAGAATCCAATGAAAACACTGTAACAAAAATTTAAAATTGAAGAGTCCATCCTAAATTTTTAGTTATATTTTTTAAGGAAAGACATAAGAATTATCTAGTGTAATTGTATGACTTACTATGTGGTGGCGTCAGTGAGAGAGCAGAGATGGATGCCAGGTGAGGAAATGAATTTTCTATAGGGGAATCCTGCAACCGGAAAAACTATTTTAATTAGATTTATGAACAAGTACGGGGAAGGGGGACTGCAAGAAAACAACATACATGATGTGGCGGAGGCAGATTTATAGGTTCAGAACTACTGAAGTCCATTTTATTTTCTTGAGAGGCAGTCGTCAGAGCGACTGGGTGGGTTTGATTTGAGTCTTGGGGATCCGAGTCATCATTTTCCATCTTCATCTAGAAATTAATGCAATTTAAGTAATGGGCAATTTCAAAAAAACAAAATGTCCATCTTACATTTACTTGAGGAGGTGTGGGTGTTGTGTTTTGCCAGTTTGATGTATTGTTGTTGTTGTTGTTTTTCTTCATTGACAGGTTCTCAGCAATGTCTGACCTAATCGGGGAATTGGGAGCCTTGCTGAGATCTTGTGGTCCGCTTGTGTCCCCTGATCTTCTCCTGGGTCTGGCCTGATAACGAAATGATTAAAAGAAGAGCGTAAAGACAAGTATGTATACTAAATAGTTAGTGCAGTAAAAGAATCATGATTTTTGGGTTCTAAAATGGAATAAAAAAAATAAAACAGGCCTGTAACATTATGCAAGTCGGATTGATTAACAATTGCGATAATTTTTTTTTTAATGCTCAGGTTTTGCCATTGAACAGCAAAATTGGCAAAAGAAACCCAAAAAGCACAAGTCATTTTCGTTAAAGAAGTGTTTTATCTGTGATTTAATTGTACCTGCTGCCATCTCCTCCCCAAAACACTATTGCCTCGACACATACAAAATGCATGGGTGTGATGGCATGACATCTTTCTTTTTGGGTGACTTTTCCTCAACTTTATGGGTAAGCATGCGCAAATTAAACTCACATAACTATCACAGTTCATGAAATAATTCACATGTAAACATTGCCTTCCATTTGTATTTGTATTCTTTTTTGTAAATTTTGCTTTATTGAAACTTAATAAATAACCAGACTTTTGAATACTTGAAATCCAAAGTATGTCAATCACAATACAAACAATGGTGGGTTTTATTTTTTCTTACCATGTCTATTTTGTCATAAAATATTAAAATATACATAATGTGATAAAAATATACTTTCAGATGGATATGCTAGGAAAATTTGGATGATGGAGGCGATATTTTCTTGCACAAAAGTTAAAAGACTTGCATTATGGAGGCCCTCATTGTTTCAAGTTTGAACATCACGACCCACATTTAATTATATATTTAATATCTTTCAAATACCTGCTTTCGCCTTGGCAGAGGTGACGAACAGTGGCGTTCAGCCATTTCACCGAAAGAAATATTCGGAAGGTGAGGTATTTGGGGTAGCCTCATCGAATGAGGTGGTCCGTTGTATTGGTGATGGGGCGAGGAGGTCGTGTTTGTCGCCCCTGGAGAATAACACCTATCCCGTTGCGGCGCATCCTTATCACTGGTGCCGGTGACAGGAATCCTCTCTGTGTGTGCCAGACCCCTTACCTAAAACCAAAAACAAAACAATGGAAATAATCTGTATACAAACCAAAAGAACAAGGCTAGTATGGCTTTTTTTTAAGTTAATCTTTTTTATGTGAAATGTAAGAGTATTTTTTTTTAATGATTAAGCTCACCTGAAGGGATTCGGCGGCTTTAATCAGTGAACTGAGCTGCTCCTGTCCTACACTGATCTCCCCTTTATACATAAAATCTATTATAGCTTGCACTTCCCATCCTCTTAAATCCTTCAACACGATCACAGGATGTTTGCATGGCGTTTCCGAAAATATCCTTTCAAAATAAGGACTGAAACAAGAACAAAACAATTAAAAATATTCACCTATTCAAATGTATCTAATCTCAAACAATTTAATTATGTTAATATCAGAAACGACAAACTATTTGGTAGCTGAAAGTTTCTGATGATGAAAAAACATAAATTGAGAAACTAGGTGTAGACAACGATCATTTGAACTTTACACAGTCTATTAAAAGCTTCAACGATAATTCTGTACAACTTTTATTGCACAACCTTATCATGAACTATTTTAAAATGAGTCATAAACTGAATCTAGAACATACCTGCACGCAGAAAGGACGACTTTGTGTGCTTTAAAACTAGTTTCTTCGCAAACGAGCGTCACGTCGACCAGCGTCTCATTTTGCAAAAGTAAGTCGAAGGCGGAGAGTATGTGATTTTGATGGTTATTCCAACGAAGGCTGTAGTGAGGAGTACTCATTTCCGTTTGCTAAAACAGAAAAACACCATTATTAATAATGGAAGGAAATTAAAAAAAAAATGTAAAACAATTAAGCATATTCAATATTAATGTGATAAGCCCTTGTTTAGTTCTACCCAATGATTCCATCTTTTTAAAAACTGTATGTGATCTCCCAATCACCACATTATTCTCCCGTTCAGAAAACTCATTATCTCACTTTAATGAGGAAACGGTTTAGAATTAGAAGTACTTCATATGAGCAGGTTCCAAAAGTAGCAAATTGTTGTTAATGACAAAAGACTTTGCAAAATGAAAGCTTAGAGTTCATTTATTGTAATCTTAAAAAAGGTCCTAAGGATTTTCAGAAAAGAAAATCTATGCGAGTGAATGTTTCTGAACAATATTTGCAGGAGATGAGTTGATCTACATACATCAAGGACTTTTCGTTTAATCAGCACTTTGGCCATTTTAATCCGGCTGATACATAAACAAAGGACACTGTAAGGGGATCAAAAACATTCCTAATGTTGAACAACGCATTGTTTCAACCTTTGTATCATTTCCTGGTAATCACAATAACTGGTATTCAATTAAAAATAGTTTTAAAAAATCGAAAGACTTTTGCATCATGTGTGTGCTGATAGATGGACTTTTAAAAAACTATAATTCAATACGATTTAAATATTAAGCATAGTTTTGATTAAAATCATTTAGGCTGTCAGCTGTGTTTCAGTATTAGGCCGTATTCAGTGGCCCTTTTTCTGTTCTACTTGATTTTTGCAATGCATTGCTCTGTAAATTATAATTTGCCTATTTGGAAACTGACATATCTTTTTGTTTTTTCTTCTAGTGATCTCGTCTTCTACCAGGCTGACAGAACTTAGAGAGTTAAAGCTTCCAATTCTATCTCCTCTTCTCTCTCTCTCTCTCTCTTTCTCGATTTCGGCTGGTGTACCACAAGGCTCTATTCTTGGACCTTTACTCTTTTCCATGTTTCTAAATGAACTTCCATTAGTTCTTAATTTCTCCCTCATTTAAGCTGATGTCACTCAGCTTTACATTCGACACCCTACGAACAACATCTCTGAAGCTAACTTTCTGCTCAACTAATGGTCGAGAAATAATGACAATCAAAAGAAAATTAATTTAATTTAAAAAAAAACACTAAAAAAACCCAGTCCTTATTAATTTCCAATAAACTCCTTAATAGAAATTGCCTATCACTCTTCATTTCAACAGCTCCCCTATTAATTTTTGTTCTGTTCTTTTTCTCGCTAAATGTCGAAATGCATATGGCAGCATAAAAAAGCGAGGATAGGAAGACCAAAATGATCGGTAATACACCAAATAATGCCTGTGAGCACTGAGTCACCAGAAACTTTTTTCTTTTTATAATAGTATATATTTTTTATCCTATAAGTAAAATTCTTGACCTGTATACATTTGAAAATAAACTAAAACAAAATCTGGGACTATTTGGCACTAGGGTGTGAAGAATCACTCAGTGGTGACACTTCTAATAGGGTTTACATGCTTTGTATGACTTGCTGCCCAACAGGTCACGAGGAAACTGCCGCTTTAATTTCCTGGAAAATTATTGGGGATAGTTTTGTTAATGTCCTGTACATCAGTCGTTTGTTGTGAAGCGTCAATTTTGCTAGTTTAGGACGTGGTTAACTATAGGAAGGATATGTTATGATGTAGGTGTAGTGGTGACATTATTCCACGTCGAAAGGTAAAGGTTATGTGTCGCCTTTTATGTACATTTATTTTTATCCGCCCCCGTTTTTAGACAAGATTCTATTTTGATTAGGTGAGCCTATAAGGAGCGATGTAACAGGACGGGATCATTAATATTATAGAATAGCTGTATCCGCAAAAGTGTGAATGGATGTGCTAGGATGGGTAGGGAAATCAGGAGATTGAATAAAGGATCGGACCGAGGATACCCTACAGGACTCCGGCCAACAGAGCAAGATGTTCCCAGGCTGACCTGAAAGAAGCGATCAGTCAGATATGATCAGAATATGAGGAAATAGGTGAAGGGAAGGATGCTCTTGACTCCTGACTAACGTTTAAATTTAAAATAAAAAAAGCCATTAAAAAAAGACTGTCAAGTTGTGGCGGTATGCAGTTGATAGCATGGCTTTTATGAAAATTGTACGTAGATGGATTTTTGTGCATAGCAGTAGATTTTGAGTATGTATGGTACCAATTGTCTTAGTTTTTTGTTGTCGTAGATGACATTGTGGAAAGGCGGCCGGCACTTCGGCGTATATCACTTTCGAAACGTACGCTTCATTGCACCGCCCGTGACTAAAGGGCGGCGCTCCGGACCGCTATTGTTTTACACGGCGTTACAAAGAAAAGAAAAGCCAGGGGAGTGCGAAAAGTGGGAATTGTTACGGAACCCGGGTCTCTAAGGCTGGGTCGAAAAGCTTTTTCCACCAGGAATCGGGTTAGCCGATACCGTTTTGAACGAACCTATTAGAATTCGAGCGAATCGGGAAAATCGTCGACGGATTCCCTTTTATCGGATGTTGTGCCTTTGAGAACAGCGTGACGCGGCTCTTTTTGATTGCCGGCCACAATGGATAAGATCGGCCTTTGTTTTCGAGGGTCGAATCGATGGCAACGTCTAGACTAAAAAGGTGGCTGCCGAGGGGATTTTAATTTTAGAAATGCAGAGTGGCCAGAGACCGCGGGGGCGGTTCAAGCACGCCCTTATGTACAGTAGAGGATGCAGGGCGGTATTCAACCCCGAAAACAAGGGGTACAGTCGCCGGCGAAAGCGGACTTTTTAGGGCCGGATCGAAATTACAAAACATAGAGAGCCCGGGCGTGCGAGATCAAGATCGGCCGGCATTCACGCGAACCGTCTGGGCAAATATTCTTGTTCTCGCCCAGACACAAGCGGAAGATAGCCGCTATCGGGCCCGGCTCCTTTATTTATGCGCAGGACCGTGTAATTATCAGGTTTGGCCAGGTTTTTTTTTTTTGGAGGGGGGACCCTTGAATGGACGGATTTGGATGGACCATCTTCCAAACACCTCTATCACATTGTAGAAATGTTTAATACATGAATGTGGCAAACATAAATCGTCAGAACGGATCCAAATGAAACAAAAGAAGAAGTGTCTAGCGACACTAGACACAGTAACGAACACAGTAAAACGACCCTCACCAAGACTAGCAAACTCACTGCTGCGGTTGGAGAGGGCTAGACTGAGAGGAGTGATAGGACTTTCACCGGTCACTGGCATCTGAGAAAACGATGAACCATCTGTAAATTATGCAATGACGAGGTGGAAACAGCCACCCATAACATCTTCGAATGCGAAACGGCTCAATGGAGATTTATTAACCTAGCATACAGGTAAAACCTAGGAATGAAATTGTAGCAGTAACAGTCAATGACCTAATACTTTGAGAAGGATTGAGTCGTTTGGACTAAACTAGGGAACAAGGAGGTAAGCCAGAAGGCTGCAGTGCAAACCCCGCTTCCTAGTTTCGTCATCATCATCATACATATCGTATTTTACGGGAGTATTATGAGCAAACATAAATGTTACAATTATTTAGAGATCGTGAGATGCGGTCTGGAGTGATGTAGGTTTAGAAAAACATTTTCTTTATCGTGCCAACTTTTCGATCTTTATTGAAATCATCTTCAGACCTGGGATTTATAAATATTGTTTAAATTATACATATAAGATATGACTAGGAATTTATACAATGATGTACACAGTATAGAAATTTTAGGTTTAATCAAAGTATTTGTACTCACACAAAGTGCGTGTTTTCTGTGTAGATGAGTCACTTTGTGTGTTGTTGAGATATTAAATTTTTTTGTTTATATGTTTGATTTTGAAGGAGTGGGGAAGGAAGTAGGGATAGAAATTCATTTTTCTACGAGGAGTCGGCTTCTTTGAGGTGAAAGGGGCCGGCAACGGGAAAAAAGGGGTAATGGCTTGTCGTTCGGGCCTAGTTTCAGGATTATTATAGACGGGATTGTTAAGGAAAAGAAAGATAAATTGTGGGGATTTAGACTTTATACGTGTGCTATTGACGTTGACTTAAATTAGCGTAGTTGCAGCCGAGTTTATATGTGTCTGTTCTGTAATTGATGCAGTGTTTATCCTGTTGATCTAAACCATTTCTAAAAAGTTTCGTTTATGTTTGTTTTGTTCTGTGTTTAATATTGTTGAAATCGAAATTTTTGGTGTGTTCAAAATGGTGGGTTGCCAGTGCTGTAGGATTTTCTTTGGGTTATTTGCCATCATAGATATGTTATTTTACTGTCTTATTTTATCTTATATTGGGATGTAATTACGATGTAAGTTGCAGGTCAAATTGTACAACTGATTTTGTAAATTATATCAGACTTATTTGTTACTGGTGTGGGATCTTTGATTTTGGAAAAAAAGGTGTTAATAATTTTATAGTTTTTGAAGGCTATTTTAATGTTATCAGAAGAGAGAAATGTGTTTAATTTATGTGACAGGCGGTGAATGAATGGCATGGAAATGTATGTTGGTTTGTCTCTGTTTGATAGAATTGATGTAGTGTCATTAGTTACAGTAGATAGGGTTAGTGTTTTGTATTTGTTGATTATTCTGTTGCTTATGTGTTTAGGGTAGTGATTGTTATGTAGTATATGTTTGTATATCTTTATGTTCTTGTGGTGAAAAGGTACATGGCTCAGGGTAATAATTCTGTGAATTAGCCCTTTGGCCGTATTTCTTATAAAAACTTTGATTAAACCTAAAATTTCTATATTGTGTACGTCATTGTATAAATTGCTAGTCATATCTTATATAAACAATGTTTATAAATCCCAGACCCTGAAGATGATCTCAATAAAGATCGAAACGTTGACACGGCAAAGAAAATATTTTTCCATATCTACATCACGCCAGACCGCATCTCACGGTCTATAAATAATCATAGTATTTATAAATAATCAATATATAAATAATCAATAAAAAGTATTTATTGAATTTGAAGTTATCACATTTGATTTTCACATTGTATCGAATCACAGGCCCCAGAATGGGAAATACAAATTTTCAATACAAAAGTGTGTTGAAATTACGAAGACATAATGTGTTACAAACATATAATAAATTGGAGTGTGGATGAGATTCATTTCCCAACTTTTGTAAATTTTAATCGGGAATCTCACTATATATTAGACTATCTGGACCATTACTACTCTGAAGAAAGTTATAACGTATGACGATGTTGTTCATCCGATGAGATAAATACCTGACTCAAAATAAAAAATAAATATAAAACAAATAATAAATAAATAAATAAAATATTTACATGGACATGCGTTAATCCGTTTTGAATAAAATTCATAGTGGATCGTTTAGAAGCCCCCTAATCCATGAAAACTTAAGAATCCGACCAATGGTTTCAGAGATATACCTGTGTAACGTGATTTTACGTTTGTGCATGAGCATGTGCATGTGTTAATCTTCTGATCTGGTATATAATTCATAGGGGATCAGCTAGAAAGCAACCACCATAATAAAAATAAAGAATACATTTTCTTCCCGTACATATAGTTAAGTCGTTTATACTTATTCATTTAAACAAAAGGTCTCAGTCTTAAAGCCATAATGATGGAGGCAAAAATAGCTGGCTTGTTGGACATTTGAAATATGTAATCTATCATCTTGGCTACGGCATTCAACACAATATTTATCTAAGTAAAATCTACATGCTACATAAATTGGACAAACAAAAAAAAGTTCTCTCAAGTTCAGGCCTACTACAATCTAAACAATAGTTATTATTTAATATACATTTATTACCTTTGAAATATACTATGCTCGGTTCTTTATTAGTTAATCTCAATATCATAAGAATCCGCTGTTTATACATTGGGACGAATTTGGAGTTTAGATAATATAGCTCATTTCTTTGTAGGGGAATTAGATATAGATAAGATCTGTATTTTGTGTTCATGGCCCAGGCTATGTCCAGTGACAAAAGATGGTCAATTTTCTATCTATTAATAATAATAAGAATGTGTGGTGATTAGTGACCGTTAATCGATATTTATTTAGAAATCGTGAGATGCGGTCTGGTGTGATGTAGGTTTCAGAAAAACATTTTCTTTATCGTGCCAACGTTCGATCTTTATTGAGATCATCTTCAGGGCTCAAAGTGTTTGTTTTCCGTTTGGCACTCTCACACGACACGCAAGAACGGCACAATTACACAGAAGACAAACACTTTGAGCCTTGAAGATGATCTCAATAAAGATCGAAACGTTGGCACGATAAAGAAAATGTTTTTTTGAAGCCTATATCACACCAGACCGCATCTCACGATTTCTAAATAAATAATAAGAATATTTAATTTTTCTTTATAGTTATAGTTTAAGTTGACAGGATCACTTGCATCTGACCGAACCAATTCTGCGGATTTTTACAATTCATTAATTCATCTCAATATTCACAATGGGCATTAATTTGACTGATTTCCACCCTATTTCTAGCTTGGTAAATTATTAGGGGTGTTCATTATCAAGTAAAATAAGATTTTAATAGACCAAATCTGTACTCTTGTCAATCTCATCGAGATGGTTTATCCCCAAAATTTTGGATCGTACAAAACAACTGCGGCTATCATGGATTCAAATAGTTTAAATTTCATTTCCAGCATGCCCTAACTATGCCGTCTTGTTAATATTTCTTTTAGTTGCCCCCGTTCTTGCATTCGAGTTGAGGAATCTGCAGCCACACAGAAGCGGCCATTCTACACACCTTATGAATTCACGGGGTAAACAAATTGAAAGTGTAAACTTTTGTCTGAGGACTGACGTGTTTTTATGATCACTGTTGAAATAGGCGACATGGAAACCCAATCATTAAATGTCTTGCAAGGCGTCTCGGAACACAAATCACAATGATAATATTTTAAGGAATAAACCCTACGATACTTTTGAGTTCCATGAAAGTCAACAGATTCCGGTATTTGTTTTAAGAGCGGGTCGAGCGAGTTTGCGATTGACCCACATAATTGGGGAATCGTGCTGCAGATGTTTCTATGATTTATTTCAAAACGCTCGGGCTGCTTAACAGTATAAAGAGGTCAATAATTGGCCCATTATTAAAAATTTATCCTATCCCTGGGAAAAGCGGGGTAAACAAGACGTTGTGTATGTTGTACTATTGTTGACAGTGCTTCGGATGCTTCGGTTTGTTTGTGTTTGCCTTGGAGGAACCGTTGTTTGCAGTCGAACTCTCCCTCATGTCTACACTTTATTATTAGAGGCGCCCCTGACGGCAATTAAAAATCGAAACAATGCATACTTTATGCTACAAAGTTTCCCGGCGTCACTGATCGCCCATACGTACGAAAGTTGGCCGTGTAATTATTCTTCGTGGAATCGGAAAGTGTTCGTTTATTTTTCATCCCCAGCCGATTGGGGAGATATCAATTTCCTGAGCTATTTACGTTTATTTGTACTTTCTAAAGAAAACATTCCGATGATCATCAAGGATCGACTGTTCTGGTCAACACATGGTGATCAAATCGATGTTCCGGCCGTTCCGAAAACTTGTTTTACAAAATTTATGATAAAATCTTACATGATGGATGCTAGGATCTAACGACAGCTATTTAGTCAAAAAATTGATCCATACTAATACCCCTAGTTGTCTTCACGTGATCAATAGTCAACGATTCACGTGTCGCCCAAAGTAATTGCAGAATAGACTGACAAGTTGATAGAGCAAATATGGTTAGTTTATTTTCCGTTTCTGACTTTAAGAAGAAAAGCACGTCTCGTGTCCTAGAGCGATATGGACTGACCTGAGAGCTGACGGTTCGCCTACATCCATTCACTAACGCCCCAATAGGTTTTAATTGTTAAATGAATTACACGGTTTATGAAAGTACCAGTTTACCACCTTTTACATTTTAAAAGCGATCAATCACCATGAGCAAACGGCCGGGAAATTTGTCGATACTACTTTGTAAATGTTATTATTTATTTATGTAGAATGGGCTGTTGTGTACGATAGATTTGTCGTCGTAGTCTTTAGCTTTAGCCCGGGTTATCGATTGACCGTGTAATTACAAGCAGAGACGCAGTTTTTTCTCAGTCGAACCCTTTGCCACCCCCTCGAGTCAATAACGACCGGGTTTAAATCAGATGTAAAGAAGAAGATCCTTCACCGGCATCGACAACTAAGGGGAGAAGGTAAATGTACCACAGACATCCGCCCTGTTTAGTAGTCCTTTCAAATCCCGAACCACACTCTCCAGTGATTGGCAGGCGTTTTTTCATCCTTCCCCTCAGAGGTAATCCTATTATTTGATTACCTTCTTAGGACAGGGCGATATATCTGTCCCGACGAGGACGTTTTTAGCCCGATCCCCGTCAGCCTGGGAATCTTTTTAAAAGGGAGAAAGCGATTTTCATTTTGCCAAAGGCTAATTATTTGCCTCCAGTGCATGAACCGGGTAATGAAAGGAAAAAAAACTCCGCGGAACCGTCGCGACATTTTCTTTTCCTCCTCTATTCCGGATGATTTGACAAACGGCACATGATTCCCGTTAAAAGCCAACCGAGCAGGACAACCTGGGAAGTCGGATTTCGACAATGGGAACTTTCCACGGGCCGGGGTTCGAGCCGTACATTTTTGGGAAGTGGTTAGAAATTAAAAATTGCACTTTGTCGCCTCAGTAACAGGTGTCCTCAAAATGAGGTCGTGGGCGGGGGCGGCGGGGTTATTATCGAGGGCGGAAATGATCCTGGGAATAAATTCCACCTGCAGCCTGCAAGTTTCTGTATGAAAACTCTTTTCCCGCAAAACGGGACCCATTAGCGGCCGTAATGCGATACACACCCGAACACGGCTGGCGCACGAAAGAAAATCTCCGGTCGACGAGTGGCAAAGTTTCTGGAGCTTTTGGCAAACAACCACCGGCCAACTTTTGAAATCTTTCTAACAGCCTCTTCTTTGAAGTTTGAATTTCCTTGAATCCTCATAAAACCACCGCGGAGCACTTCAGCCGTTTAATTAATTTCAATTAATGTGACGATTTAAATCCAAAACTTCAGGAGCATAACCTTTGTTTTCCAATCGTATCGACCATTCATAGGAACAGTCTGGAATCAAAGTATGGTCTTGAAGAAAAAACTAACTGCTAAGCTTTCGACCTATTTTAAGGTCATCATCAGGGCAAAACAATCTTAGATGTGCCTACAGATTGACATATTTAAGTGTTTAAAAGCCATCTCAAATTTCCTTGAGTAAATAACATAATTATGTCAATCTGTAGATATATTAAGATAGCTTTGCCCTGATGATGACCTTAAAATAGGTCGAAAGCTTGGCAGTAACAACTGAATTTACTTTTTCCATCAAGACCATAATTGATCCAAGTGTTCCTAAAAAATTTTAAACAGACTGTTACATTATAACAAACGTAAATTATGACGTTGCTATAATCAATAAATTATGGTACAATAATGCTCTCGATATCTGTTTTACTTGAAAAAATTGTATTAAAGTATGAGAAAATATTGGCACAATGATATCCTAGGCTTATTTCAAAAGGTAATTACAAGCACATTGTACTTTGACTATTGACCTTCTGTAAACCGCTGTTGGCGGCCATACAGAAAAATCACTTTCCGTGAAAGGGTTTGTGGCTTTGGATTTGAAACAGAGCGGACTATTAGCATCGTTTCGGTGAGAAGTCACTACATTGTAACTTTTGCGGGGAAATCTTTTCACTGCGGTAGCTAACCTAATACCTAATCTGGAATAAGTCGGGGGATGATGATGACCCCACTTCTCTGTATCATCAAGTCTGGGGTACTAGCTAAATTTATTTGATTTTTTCTTATTTACGAGGGTTCGCAACAGCAGAGATCATATCAACCCTCGGGATGTCGGTGTTTTTGAAAAAAAAGAGGTCATCGACACCCCCAGTTTTCTTTCTTTATAATGTAAATTGCCAGATTTCTTTTTGGTCGATAAACTTGTAGCTTGGTCAATTCCGATTATTTTGGTTCAGACGCGTTTCGGCCTTTCAACACCCTGGGTGGTGGGTCAGGGATGTAAGCAGGTTGAGTAGGTTGGGAACAAACTGACACGTCGTACAAAATGCCAAAACTCGTCTGACATACAAAACAGCCGGGGCCATTCAACAAACCATATTGTTGATAATTTAGCTTGAAGATTGTGTCCTGTCAGAGAAATGAGTTTTTAATTAATATAGTTGGTTTTGAGTTCCAATTTCGACTTAAGTTACATGATGAGCTTTGTCTTATTTATATTTGTAAATGGAGGATTGTAATTCCCTTGACTACCTTGGATTCTTGTTACTTTTCTGCCCTTCTCGACCAGGAATATTTCATTACTGGTGTCCAGGAGTGAATTTAAGCCCAAGTTAAAGGAAAGACGTCTAAATGGACAAAGGTAAACAGAGTGGCCCCCACTACTTGTCGATTCATTACCGCTCGCCGGCTTAAGATCGATAAATGCGACCCCTACTTTAAATACCCCTTCGGACGTCTTAGCTCACCCCCTGGAGGAGGGCGGTCATTATCACCGCCAGCCCTCACCGCCTCCGCAGAGGCCCCAGGCCATTACTAATTCACAAATTCCACCGGAGGAGGGTCGTCGGCTACCAATTATTACACCGGCTCTACTTATGTTTGACTTAACGGCGTTTGTTGATTTGCAAATGCGCCGCGGTGTTACGGCTTCGAGGAATTCCGGTTTAGGGGTCTTTATCGGTCTTTTCCCGCAAACGATCCGATGATATCCGATCCTGGGCGTTTTGGCTCTCGAAGGCCCTCGGGGACCATCTGGAAAAACGATCTTCGTACTTTCAGTTTCCTCCGAAGGCTATCGTTTTAAAATCGCACGTTCCTTCTCGTGCTAGAAACTATCGGAAAACAGACTGATAAAAACGTGACGGCCGGCGAAGATCGCCTAGAATACTCAGCAACGAAAGGTTCCAGTTATTTCAACATATTCCTTTTTGTATTTTATTTTACTCTTTCACTCCGCTTATCATGATGCATTACGACTCGGCTAAACCGTAAAAGACGCTGAGATTGTCCTCAAGACACTTAACTAACATACAATATATTCTGATGAAATCCTTTTCATGAAGACCTCAAGTCCAAAATAACCAGTCAATTTCAGCGCAAATTGTAACCACCACTATGGACAGGGCATTCGCGTCCAGAGAAGGGAACATTTTTGAATCTTCAGAATCAGTTCACTTGGAAACAGGTACTAACAATTCAGCTGGAGATAACTATTAAAATGTTTATTTCCTTAATATATAAAAATTGTAATGAAATGCGAATATCAAAATTAGTTTGTATTGGAATAAATGGCCATCTACTGTCACGAGCCAAAAGTCAGGAAATCGTTTAGAACCAATGACTAACCTTTCTTAACACGTGAGGTCATTTAGCTTTTTGGATTTTGGGACAAAGCCCCTGTATGTGTCCTGCCTGCAAAATAAGGCTGCTCGGGGATTGAGGGGGGGGGAATTCCTAGGCTCCATACCGAATGTAGGAAGGCCAACCATATAAAAAAAATTCTTGAAAATAATAGGATTGTTTTAATGTACATAGTACTGATAATTCCGAGTGGATCGAGGTCACGATAGCTCAGGTGGTAGAGCAGCGGCGTATCTAGCCGATGGTCGTGGGTTCGAATCTCTATCATGCCATTAACTTTTTTCATCTCAACTAAAAACCTTAATTAATTGGAATAGTACTGATAGTTTTGTGTCCTTAGCATATGTTGAGATAGGTTGTATTTTGTAGCGTGAAGTGTAGTGTGAGAAGAACGAAGGCGTTATATTGAGAACTCCATCGACCCTCAATTAGGTTAGCTTATATAATAGGTGTAAAGATAGATGGAGGAATATAGTATTACACAACTGTAAGAGAATGGCATCTAAATAGGAAAGAATGGATTAATGAATGAGAGTGTGAATGGGTTTGGATCTAGGAACCGCACGCGTTAGGCACTGAATTTTGTCAATTTCATACCGATGATCTTGAACTTCAAGTCATACTTCAGGGCAGCCTACTAACATTTTTAAGATTATTCCATCTAACTACAGGAGATAGGGATGGGATAAAAGTGGTGGCCATAAGGCCTTCTGCACCTCGACCTGAATAGATGTACGGTGCACCTCCATTTTTTATAAACTTTCTAGCAAGCTTCAAGTTGTTAATCAACTTCCATAGCATTGCCAGGGGCACCTTACTTTAGGATCTTGCTTGCGGAATTTCCTCTCCTAGTTGCAAGAATCTACATAGACCATCACAAAAACATAAAACGTGTTCTTCGATCTCCTCTTCTTTCTGGAATTATCTGAACTGTGATTCTTCTGCCCGTACTCCTCCTTATCCGGTGCATAAGGCTTCTTAGGCTGCGGTGTTCTGTCAGTTCAACCAGAATACTATTTTGTTGCGGTTACCTTCCAGTAATTTCTGTATAACTCTAGCGGATGGCCCTTCTATGAATCTCTCTTCGCGTCTCTCATGCCTGGGGTATTGTTTTGTCTAACTTAGTTTCAAGTTGGTTTTTCACTACGATTCGATAATAAAGATATAATCACACACGCTAGTGAGTGCGGCTCATCGCCTTATCAACTGCTCACGTAGAACTGCTTTACAGATCTCATAAAAGTTTAAAATAGGGCCATGAACAATATTCTGATTTGTAAAATCTACGTTAAGTTTACAATAAACGTTTGAAATAAATTATTTATTCATATTGAATTAATTAAACTTATGATTTAAAATGTGTCACTTTTACGTATACGAGTTCGAACGTGGGTTTCGGGAGGGGTGTAGGCTGAAGTTTACTTTTGAAGAAGGCGGAAAAAGTGAAGAGGGGGTGAAAAAAATCTTAACGAGGAAGAAAAGGAGGTCGGAATAAAAAGGGAAATGGGGGGTGGGATTAAAAGGCAAATGCCCCACCTGTCTTTAACCCCTCCAGGAAAATCAATTCACCCCCGACCCCGGGAAAACAAACGGCGGAAAAAGAGAAAAAGAAAAAGGCCCATTATGATGGGATATGAAAGGCAAACTCGACGCGTGTCCGCGAGCCGGGTGAAAAAGGCCCCGTGTGTGGACCGAAACGGCGAGGAAAAAGGATTTGCGACGCCGCTTCACCGTCGAAAAGCCGCTTGGAAACCAGCTTTCTGTGAAATGAAAAATCACGATTCATTGGTTTTGTGACCAGAAAGTGAGGGAAACCTCGTGTGGACCCGATCGTCCATGAAGGTTGGAGAAACCTCACATTCCCGGGTGCGCTTTCTGGAAATATTACGACTTAATCACGGGTTCTCGGCCAAACACAAAACCGGCCGGACATCGAAGGACACCGACCCAAAAGGAGAGAAAAAAAAAATACTTCCTATTAGGAAAAAGTGCAATATCCATAACATATATTTAAAAAAATCAGTCGATTTGAATACACCTTGTACACAGGCTAGAAATAGAAGACAGCACTATAATTCCAAATCAATACATTATTGATACGCCAGTAACGTCGACTTCGGATGATTTAATTAATCCACACATGAAATATTCCTATATAAAATTGATAATTCACGAATACACGGGTCTAACATTTTGATCTTATCGGTTAATCGTTTAAATCAACATTTAATAGTGATTTATTAATAGTTTATTTTTCAATATCTCAGACATCTCGGAGGTAAAATCACTGATTCCGTTTTAGGTTTTCTTCTTATATTTAAATTTGAACCACGATAGAAATATTAATTTGAATACTGTAAAATTCAACGATTTGTAAGAGCAAGTTCGGAAAATACTGTTACGGCCAACTCTCATGAATGCAAATTATTCCAGATAAATTTATAAATCAGATTACTTTTGTTTTATTAATAAAATATATATTTGTTTTCAAAGAATCCACTTAAGATGATAAAAATTGCGCGATTTCCTCTTGGGTCTGCGGGGTGATAAACCGGTATTTTGGTGATTTCTTATCAGACTCTCGATCTGATTCCGTGGTCGTGGGTTCGATTCCCACCGTCGCCTATGGATTTTTCTGACGCATAAGGCGGTAATAAAAACTGGCACGGCCATCATCAATCATCACGTCCGAAGGGATGGGGGGTCTTAGAGAACCTGAATACGAAAATGAGTTTCTTCGACACACCGGGTCTCAATTTACACGTTTTGTTTCAAGCTCTTAAAATGGAACCAGGAATGAATACGATAAGCTGTAAAGCTGCAGTGCTCAGGGGGAACTCCAGCTCCTGGCATCCATAATCGTAATAATAATAAATAAATAAAAACTGGTATACCTGCATGCATCTGGTTCCCGATATCGGGTATGTCTAGCAACGCTGTTGGTTGGGCTGTCAGACACGTTTGGTATTTTGTCAGTCGTTAGTTTTCGTTTAAACTGCTTATATCCTTGACACTGAAGACGAAGAAAAACGAAACACAAATTACTTAAATAGCGTACATCATTAAAATCGGAAAAGACAAAAGTATTGAAATTTGCGCGATTCCTTCCGAATTTATAAAGCACGATTGAAACAAAAATTACGATTATCAAACTGGTATTTCAAAAGTGTTTCGAGATTTTCCATCTTCGGTGGTTGATCGAGGATATTAGTAGGGTTGAGAGCAGTCCAAATGTCAAAACGCATCAAACAGATCAAACGTACACAGACATGACCGTCATTGTCAAAATTTCTAAAATTATCCTGTATAGCTTGAGAATGTCTGTAGAAGCAATCTGAACTGATAACAAGCACACAAATCTTGTTAATATGTATTTCAACTTTTATTAAACCGATAATTATCGTTTGTGCTAGTGGTTTGATCGCCCTCGATAAACATCAGATCCTTCGCAGTGTGTGTTGTTCTTTCAGTAATGTTAGTTTTACCACCACAGACCAACTTGCAGAAGCTACTGTCGAGGTCTGAGCGACAACTACGAGTTCATCACCCCCAAGATTCCTTTGAGGAAATCTAACAATTGTTGACCCGTGTCATTATTGTTATTCTTTAGTTCTAAGAGACTAAACAGGATCAAATTCTACCACTGAACATGACGGTAAGGCAAATCTCGTCTGATAGACCAAATCAGAAAAATAAGAGAGATAATCAAATAAAAACGATCGGATATTGATGGAACTACATAATAGTAAACTGTGTTCTAAGTAGAACTGTATAAACCTACGCCAACGGACCTTCCACCTAGTTGGATCATCGCTGGTTAGGCTTATGACTTTATACAGCGAATTTTTATATTTAACCTTTTCGATTTAAAAGAAAGCTTTGATGGAGTGAAAATTACCAATTAAATAATAGAAAAAACCGTTTTAACCGTGGAATAAAAAACTGATAAGGAGAGAATCAGAGAAACATTGGGTGAAATTCGTGAGTAGTTTTTTAAATTTATATCTTTGAGGTCTTGTTTTTTTCAGGATAGTGGCATGAAGGTTTTCTGGTTTATTCCACAAACGGTCAGAAGAAAAGGAGAGAGGAATGACGGGATGGTTGTGTGTGAAAAAAGGAACGGATCCCGGTTTCGTGAGTGCCGCTTTGATCTGCCGCGATTCGACATCCTCCGTGTGTGTGCTTGCTTTTCCCGGCGGCTTCCCGACCGTTTTCACTGACGATATCATACACTGTGTCGTATTACGGCGGATGGGGGGAAGGAAATCCCACTTATGGAGATCGCCGCCCGATTCGAAACACCGGCGGTTTTTTCGCCGGACCGCAGATATCCAGGAAACACCCGACAGTCAATTGCATCTTTTTACCGTGAGGGAGACAATTTTCCAATCAAAATTGTTTCCCCAGACTTTTTCCATGAAGGGATCCGCCACTTCTTCGTCCTATTTCACTCCCCGGGAGAAGAGCGCTATCCAATATGCCGCATTATTCCTTTCAAGCTCTATTGTAAACATGCTTTCATCGCTAACCTGTTGGTTGACCTGAACTATAGTTTAAGGAAAATAATTGACCATGATGTTTTTCAATTCGCAATATACGAAAAAAAACTATTACCCTGGAACCACAAACTAAAAGAACTGGTGAAAGAGTACAAAATCATCATAACATTCGCTACTTGACAAACGGTTTTAAAAGCCACCCTCCTTTTAAACGATCAAACAAAGCAATCTTAGTGTGATGCACAAACGTTTTAATGGTGTACTGCACGGATTGACTAGTTGTACCAACAATTTGTACAAATCAAGGCCGAAATTAGCCATCAATAGATTCAACGTTTGCGATATTGGTCATGGAAAGTCAATGGGACAATGAAGTCGTCAATGAAAGGTATAGTTACTGCAGAACTTGTTTTAAGTCACTCCTCTTCGTCAACTATTCCTTTATTCAGATGGTTTCGTTTTCCTATTGTACGATTCTCCTGCGACAAACATCTACCGAGAAACGAACGTGAAGAAGAGAATTGAACTGGTTTGCACAAAAATTGCAACGTATGTACCAAAGTTTGCGGTAAAACGATGTTGCATAAACACAGTCGTTGCGCAAACTATTTGAATTGGTCATACTTAGCAATATTGTTTTTAAATTTGTAGTGTACATTTCAACCACCTTTAATTCATGTAACATGTAACTATGAGATAGGAATATATACAAAATTAAAGAAAAGAGTGGAGAAAATACCCATTGATATTTCTCCAATGATGCTCAAATACCTTTAATTAATGTTTGTGCCAAAATCACTTTTAAGAGATCTCTTCGCCATTGTCTCTTCAGTTGGTGAGGAGGGTTTTGTCGGGATGCGAGTTTTTTCATGTGCTTAGGATGTTAGGATGGTTAGGAACAGTGGTTAGGATGGTTCTGTGAAATTTTCGATAACGGAAACAGATTTCATCTTGAACGAATGTAACATTTAAGTCTGTATCTGTAGTCTCGTTTGATGTATGCAATGTAGCATCAAAGATTTTTTGTAGGATTAAGGATTGGGCAGTTTGGTTCGGCGGATGTCGTCTGACTGAACCCACACTTCCAGTCCGTAAGTCCATATGGGCATAACTACGGTGTTACAAAGCTTAGTTTAGTTTAGCTTAGCTTTTAGTTTTGGGTGGAAGTCAGAGCGTTTGTCAACAAATCACGCAAGAGTCCTGTATCTGGTTAAAAAAAAACCTCTTGACAGAGTTTAGTCCGTCGTGTGTGAGGATCCCATGACATGCCGAGTACAGTCCGAAGTACCGCACCTTGCCCGCAGTTAGGAGGGGAATATTATTTAGTAGACTCGAGCTGAGATCTTTTTACGGAGAGTGTAGGTAATGTGGGAGGATTTGTCTGTGTTAAATTTTATTCTTTTGTTTTCACACCGAGTCTCGAGTGGTGGAAGGTGTTGTTGAAGGTTTCGAGAGGTAATAACAGGATCGGATACAAAAGGATGCCTGTATCGTATGGAAATGTGAGTGTAGCTTAAGGATGAGAGGGAGTATAAACCTGTTATAAACTGGAGGCCAGAACGCTACCCTAAGAAACCCCAAATATTCTGAGACGAAATTCCCTTCAATGACTCGGCCGGTAATGCGACAGTGCAGGATGAGGCAGTAGGTGGAAGGAAGGATGCCCTGGTGCCAAATTCCATCGCAACTTTGACTTCAGTCAAGAAAAGCCCCAACACAAATCAGCACAGCCCCAACACAAGAGAGGAGGAAACCTTCTACCACCCTGTTGGATAGTAGATTTTAGAATTTTAAAATTGAGCGATCTTTCTTTTATTTAACTTATATCTATACACAATTTAGGAAATCTAATTTTTTGAAATTTAATTTAATTTTTTGTCTAGGTACGTTATTTCGTATCCTTTCATCCATCTATCTGAATATTACTATTTATTTATGGTTTACCTGTAGATCGATTTGCTTTTCTGTTATTGGAGTTTTCTTACAACTATTTATATTTCTGTCTGTACGTAAGTGTACAGATGTGACAACCACCCCGATTACTGAGCAATATAAGATAATAGGTAGAGGTGCATTGAGAACTTGAGCATGAACGGCCAAATTCGTATTTAATACCGTACTTCATACTGAAACTAATATTACTTACAAACTTGAATTTAGGGCTGCAGGCAAATATACTTCGCATCCAAACTGGTCAATCCATAATACTTAGAAATATCCTCTGTGCTGAAGTATTTTTAAACAATCGACCAAAACAACCCACGCGTTCTTATATATTCCTCTCTTCTGTGAAATTATTCCATCAATCTCACAAAAATCTTACAACTGCTACAAACCTAACGATCCTTCATTCACCACAAACCTACCTTGCACATAGACTTAACTAACTACTAAATATAAGACATGTTCGTATTTTCTATTCATTGCCGAACAAATTAAACCTAAACGCCAAAATGCAATTTTTAATTTATATTATTGTTTATGCTTTGAAAATATCAAAAGTTCGGATTAGGTTATGAAAATAAACATTACAGCATAAATTTCCTTTGTTAAGAAAGACATGTTAAGTGTTGCGTGTAACAAAATAAAGTTTGAACCAGTAATCTCTAAGTTCTTTACGATATAAGTTTTTCGCTTGTTCGTCTTTTGTTGTATGGAGAATAAATTAAACGTCAATGCCGAAGTCCTAAATCTATCTCCTATATTTTTTTAGATACATGTTTTTAAAAATTCAAACTAACCAATAAACCTTAATGAGAAATTTCGTCCAAATCGATTTTGGTCATTTTTTAAATGGTTTATATGCCAGAAGGGCGAAAATTGCAATTGTTTAAATTCGCTATTGTCAGAAAGTAGAAATGATTTATTTTTCAACGTATAGTTGAGTTGAAAGAAAAATGAGTGTCACGATAAGGGCTCGAACCGCTACCTCGGCGCTTCTACCACTTGAGCAATCGTGAAAATTGACACAAGCATCGGGGTTCCGATCCGGTCATGGGTACGAGTCCCGCTCTTGACACTAATTTTTCAACTCAATAGTATGCATAATAATTACTTTGGTTAACTGGACCAAGTAAAACCTATAATAGATTATTATTAGTATTGCGCGTGATAAAATAATGTTTGAACTAGAAAACTTCTAAGTAGTTAGCAGTTCGTTCCTCGTAACACAGTAATGTGGAAGACTTTCGGTGAACGAAGAAAGAAGAAAAAATAAAGCATTTTAGGCAAGAGGAGAAATGTCATTTTAACATATTGATTTTAAGTAGAAAAGTTCATAAAAAGAGAAAAAAAGAGCTATTTGTGTTCTATTTAAGTTGTTTTAAAAATGGTAAAATAGTATTTAAATAGATTTGTTTAAAATGGAATGAAGTGAAATGGAGTGGTTTTCTTTTTATCGCGTTCCCCGCCAAATCAATGAGAATGTGAATCAACATATTAGAAATGTCTTTACTTATAAGATCGAAGAGATTAGATAAAACTATGATTCACGTTCACATGAATTTCAAGATAACACATTGAAGAATACAACTTACATTTTCCTTTCTTCTTTGATGTGAATCGCACTCGGTTGAGTCAGTTCCAATAAAAGGTGGTCCGGTCCGTTCCTTTTCCAGTTCAACTTTGTAGTGAATTTTGCCTAAGATTTGACTCGACTAATCCGTTCGCCTTTCCCCACCACAGGGTTGATCTCGGCTTTACCCTTTCCCAGGTAGGCCCTTCCAAGCAGGGCAATAAAAAAGGGTGGGAGGAGGGCAGTAAATTTTGGCGGGATATGTTACAGGACATTTTGAGACCGTAAAGCTCTTTTCATTTCGGACACACCGACAAACGGATTCTGAAAAACATGGAAATTCGGGTCACCTGTGCCCACCTGGCAAATCCGAACAAGCGAAATTGAAATTTATGTATGTGAAAATATGAGATTCGATATTTTCTCTGAGGGATAAAAAATTATATAAAAAGTAATTTAAGCGGTCATTGCGGGGGTCCGATTATTTTCCTTGTTCAATTTCGTCCATCTCGTGTTTGGATAAATTGTGCCTGACCAAAAGGAAAACAGCGAAACAAGGCGATCCTCGGAACGAACGCCGAACTGCCGACAAATGCCATTTGGCCTAATTGTTTGTTCTCCGTTCTATATGAATATGCCAATTTAGCAAATTTACAAATCTTAAACGACTTCCGCTGAGTCACGATTAATTTTAATTTCGTTCCTATAGTAACCATCTTCATCCGTCAGATTAGGACAAATTAGCTTAATAATCCACATAAATTCTCGACTTTTTTTCTCTAAGGTTTTTTATGAGATTTCAACTAGAATTTTCAAATTCTAGAAAAACCATCAATCATACATTTAATTTGACCAATTGTGTGTATTTTAAATCAATCGCAATCTTAAAATTAAACAAGCATAAAGAATAATTTTATGATTGAAGGATAAGAAATTAATTTTTGATTTCCATTGCCTTATTATTTAGCAATTGTACTGTCTGAACAATTTAGAAATAAAACGTAGGCTTCCTAAATGGTAGCTCTCAATAAGTCTTTAATTAGGAAGTTTTCAAATAATATTTTGAAAAGAATTTTAGTTTTTTATTATATATATTATGTATATTTAATCATTACCATGTTAAATGATTATAAATTAAATCAAGCCTGCTGCTGTTGGGCGTCGGGGACAAACGTGTTGGAATAATAGTTTGCCATGGGAGTAATCTTCTAGGAAAGAGAACCCGCTGACAAATGTGCCCATTCATCAGTTTTTAATTTTCGAAACAAATTTGCAACTGGCAAGTTCGCAAAATTTAAAACTCCATTAGAAAACAGGCGGTCGAATGATTTCGTTGAATTCCCGGCTCGCTGTTCCCACCCGGGGGAAGGATTCCGCTTGAAAGGTGTTTGAGTGTGAAATTAGGCCGGTCCGCGTATCTCCGCTGTTTATCCCGGGGTAAAACACTTCTTGACATTTTCTTACATTCGTACATGCATACAAAATATGATTTCGTTGTAAAATATAGCGAAGTTTATTACGAATTTATGATACATTATGAAAAGTGACAAAGCATGAATGGTATTTTATTAGCCTTATTATTATAAAATTATCAATGATTTCGATCATACAGTTATGTTAATCGTAAAAACTACCTACATTAATATCGGTGTTTAAAAAAAAAAAAAAATACCTTGGAAATTTTAAAGACTAATTTGTCTTTTTTTAATTTTTGGTTTTTATTTAAAAAAACAATTCCATGTGGTTAAAGTAAATTAATTACTTATTTAAACATTTAAATATCTGAAACTTCAGGAATTTACACCCATAATCAGCATAAGTGTTACAAAGGATATTAGTATTTTATCATAAGGTTTACCTTAAATAATTTTTTTTCATTTTATATAGTTTCTTTTAAAAAATGTTATTAATTAAATGATTAAATAACATTATTAAATAAATGTTATTATACAGCTTACGTTTTTATATTAATATTTTAATATATTAAGATTTTTAAAAAAATTTCATTTAATTTTATATTATTTTGGTTTCTTTTAAAATATACACGACCATTTTGGATCTGTAATTTAAGTTTATTTATATAAAATAGTGTATTATTTTAAAGTGATATTTAAAAAAAAAGAAAAGTTTACTAACCGACAAGCCACATTTTCTTTTTTAAATATTACTTTAAAATAATAGAAAATCTTATATAAATAAACTTAAATTACAGATGCAAAATGGTCGTGTATATTTTAAACGAAACCAAAATAATATAAAATTAAATGAAATTTAAAAAAAAATCTTAATATATTAAAATATTAATATAAAAACGTAAGCTGTATAATAACACGTAAGTAACTAATATGCTTTGTTATATTTATGTCTTTTAAAAACGGAAGTGCTGGTGATGGATGTAAAATTCCGTAACAACCAAAGAAATGTTTAAATAAGTAATAAATTTACTCTAAAAATATTAATGAAAATACGTTGGATTTGGATTTACCTAAGCTCAAATTCGGTATGAACTCGATCCAGCCACCGAGGTTGGGCTCCGATCAGCGTCATTCACATCACCCAACAGCAGTTCCTAAGTTCAAAACCTTCACTTTTGTATAACTAACTTAATTAAGGGCCGATGGGTACTCGATATTCTGCCATCGGCTCTCTCATGCTACACATTCACGCTAATAAATGCATTCACTCCCAACAATAGGTACAGAAAACTGTCAGTACTATCAGAAGACTATTCTGTATCTTCCAAGACTCGGAACTAGGACCCAGATACTCGCTGGCGCGCTCAAACAATTCTCACATCGGGTGGCATTCTTACGCGGTTTTCCTGCTTGCTGGACCCATCCGAGGGCTTTCGTCCAAATGTGTCCTTATAAAAAATACTTCAGTTTGTTAATAATATTGTTGATAGGATAATTTTTTTGTTTTATTTTACTAAGACCGGTTGTCGAATTTCATTGAAACTTTATAATTCTAGGACGAAAAATATTTGAGAAATGACCCAACATTCTTGCCAGGACCCTCGGAGACGAGGAAACAAAATATTTTGAGTAAATTCTTTAAATAAGGTGATTTTTCAAACATGGATTTTTCCTTTTGGTGTGCATGTATTTCAAGGTTATTACATACTATTTTATGTTTTTTTTATCTCTGCTTTTATTTTTAGCGATATTTTTATCTCAACTAAAAATCTTAATTAATTGTAAATTATTACATACTAACCCATATATGTATTTAGTAGTCTTGGTTCAGACGAAAAATGTGTCACCTTTTTCTATCTCAACCAAGACCTTAGATAAAAAGTATAATTAATAGCTGTTAATGTTACTGCATCAGTTCACTTTTTAACATAGGATAAGAAAATAATAATATGTAAGATTGTATTACGTAAGAACACATATAACAAATTACAAAAAATCAAAAGAAGCATCCAGTAAATTTGGTCAACAAATAAAAACATTAATTGTTTGGCTTCATTTGGAATACTTAAATGTATGCTTTTCAAATAAAGCAAAAAAAAAATCATGAAAATTGTCTGTATTATTTGATATATGGACAACAGGAACATGCTAATTTAATGTAAATTAGTTATTTATATTGGAATATACGATGATTCGTTTTTCAGAAATTCTTGTAAATTAAGTTAATTTTAAATTTTTTAATTTTTTACGATTAAAATCTTGAATTTTCTACTTTCCGCCCGATATTCCATAAGATACTTTCACCATTTTCTTTTTAAAAAGTTACCTTTCTCCATAACAATACACCTTTCAAGTGGGACTTAAAAGTCATCCGTAAGGTTATATGTCAGTTAATAAGAAACCGGAATTACATTTTGTAAATCTTTCCCTTCCGGGCGTTCTTAATTAAGAAAACAGTCATAAATATGACAAAGGAATTAATAAACCAAGTCGCCTTTCCAACGTGGAGATAAGATAAGCTGAGGTGAGCGGATTAGCTTACAACCGGCAGGGGTGGAAACAGGTAGACTTCTCACTCATATTGTTCGGTTAAACCCACACCGGTTATTCGCCCGTTAATAAGACCATCGAGGTACCGCTCAAAAAAGGAATTTGCCATATAAAACGGTACTTTCTCATGGCCATTGGCGTATTATGGCCAAGGCCGGGCCATAAAAGCGAGAATTTATATAGTCGGTGTGAAAAATCTCCAAAGTATCGATATTTTCCACCCTAGGACGAACTTTATTTATAAATCCATTAGATTTCGTGGTCCGATTGACCAAATAACTTCTTTCAATTAATTAATCTTTCTGTAAGGTATTGGTTGAGATAAAAAAGTCAGTGTCACGAGAGGGGTTTTAAACCCAGGACCTTCGGCAAATACGCCGCTTCTCTACCACTTGAGCTATCGTGATTTCGATCCACTCGGACACCAAATTCCCATCTCATCCTACCATTTGAATTTTCCCTCCTTTTTGCCATTTTTTGATGTATAAATGTGCGGTGATTAGTGACCGTTAATCGTCACTTCACCGTTAACTTCAAAATAGCTTTCAAAAATTATAAAACAATTCAAACACTTTTTTCCAAAATTAAAGATCCCACACCAATAACAAACAAATCTGACGTAATCTAATATCAACTGTTTAAACTGTCCGGCAACTTACATCGGTCTTACATCCCAATATCTGGACAAGAGAGTAAAGCAACATATCAACGATTGCAAAAAACCCAAGCAAAATCCTACAGCACTCGCTACCCACCATTTTGAACACAACAATTTCGACTTCAACATTCCAAAAGTATTACACACAGAACAAAAAAACATAAACGTAATTTTTTAGAAATGTTATTCAGAAATCGTGAGATGCGGTCTGGTGTGATAGGTTTCAGAAAAACATTTTCTTTATCGTGCCAACGTTTCGATGTTTATTGAATATATATTTATATCACCACACATTTTTAGAAATGGTTTACATCAACAGAGATAAACAAAGCATCAATTACAGAACAGATACATGTAAACTCAGTCGCAGCTACGCCAATATCATTAATCAAATTCAATATAGATAACATACATATATCATCTCATCACATTCCACACATCAAACATTTTTCACATAGTCTAATTTTTCAATAATGTAGCTTTCCTTTTCCTATTTATCCCTTCCTATATAATCCTGAAAGGATAATCTAGCCGAACCATTACCAACGTTTCTTCCCTTCGTCGGCTCTTTTCACCTCAAAGAAGCCGACGCCTTATACAAAAATCTCGTCTTTTCTATACCGACTTCCTTCCCCACCCCTTCAAAATCCAACTTATATAACACAAAATAGCAAAATCTCACTGGCACTCTCAACACGACACGCAAGAATGGCACAATTACACAGAAGACAAACACTTTGAGCGAGTAGAAATACTTTGATTGAATATAAAAAATATATTTTGCATTGTATAAATTCACTTTTTTTCCACATCCTACGTGTATTTGTTAAATGTAAACAATGTTTGTAAATCCCAGGCCCTGAAGATGATCTCAATAAAGATCGAAACGTTGGCTCGAGAAAGAAAATGTTTTTCTGAAACCTACGTCACACCAGACCGCATCTCACGATTTCTGAATAATTTATGTATAAATTTGTGGTGTTTAGTGACGTTAGTTAATGATTATTTGGAGACGTGAGATTGAATGAATTTGTACAATGCTAGAAATTTTAGATTCAATCGAAGTATTTGTACTCACTCAAAGTGTTTGTTTTCTGTGAAGATTTGTCATTCTTGTGTGTCGTGTTGAGAGTGCTAGTGAGATATTTATGTTTTATGTCTATATAAGTTGGATTTTGATGGGGTGGGGAGGGAAGTCGGGACAGAAAGACATTTTTATATGAGGAGTCGGCTTCTTTGAGGTGAAAGGAGCCGACAATGGGAAAAAATGGGTAATGGTTCGGCCTGATTATTCTTTCAGGATTATATGGACGGGGATACTTAGGGAAAGGAAAGCCAAATTGTTGAAGAAATAGACTATGTAGATATGCTTGTGTTGGAATGTGATGATTGTTTTATATTCATTAATTTCGGTGTCCGCTTGACCAATTAATATATTACAATTAATTAAGGTTTTTATTTGAGATAAAAAAGTCAATGGCACGAGCGGGATTCGAACCCACGATCTTCGGCTAGATACGCCGCTACTCTACTACTTGAGCTATCGTGACCTCGATCCACTCGGACACTAACTTCCCACCTCAACCCCACCTTTTTGAATTTTCCCTCCTTTTTGCAATTTTTCATTGTTTTATATGTTGTATTATATGTTTTGTGTGATGTGATGATATTTGTATGTTATCGATGTTGAATTTGATTAATGATATTGGCGTAGCTGTGAATGAGTTTACATCTGTCTGTTCTGTAGTTGATGCTGTGTTTATCTCTGTTGATGTAAACCATTTCTAAAAAGTTACGTTTAGGTTTGTTTTGTGTGTATTATTTTTGGATTATTGAAGTCAAAATTCAGTTGGTGTTCAAAATGGTGGGTAGCCACTGCTGTAGGATTTTGTTTGGGTTTTTTGCAATCATAGATATGTTGTTTTACTCTCTTATCCAGATATTGGGATGTAATACCGATGTAATTGCCGGACAATTTAAACAATTGATTTTGTAAATTACGTCTGATTTATTTGTTACTGGTGTGGGATATTTAATTTAGGAAAAAAGTGTGTGAATTGTTTTATAGTTTTCAAAAACTATTCACCTCAAAGAAACCGATGCCAAATATAAAAATGTTTTTCTATCCCTACTTCCTTCTCCACCCCTTCAAAATCCAATTTATACAGACATAAAATAGCAATTTCTCACTGGCACTCTCAACACGACGCACAAGAATCTACACAACGGGGTTCGAATCCCGCTCGTGCCATTGACTTTTTTATCTCAAATAAAAACCTTAATTAATTTTAATATATTAATTGGTCAAGTGGACCACGAAATTAGTGAATTTAATCATCTACACAACTTTGAGTGAGTAGAAATACTTTGATTGCATCTAAAATTTCTAGCATTGTATAAATTCATTTTTCCCCCTCACATCCTACAAGTATTTGTATAATTTAAACAATGTTTATAAATCCCAGGCCTTGAAGATGATCTCAATAAAGATCGAAACGTTGGCACGATAAAGAACCTGTTTTTTCTCAAACCTACGTCAAACCGAACCGCATCTCATGATCTCCAAATAATCAATAAGTATAATATAAAATAGAATGGCTAATCACGGATTTTGTAATATCGTAATAAATATAAAGAGAACCTAGATATCTTGATTTCCATTTGAAGATAACTAAAAACTGGCAAATGTATAAAGCGCACCTGGTGTAGACTCGCAATTATACGAATGACTAGGCCCATTGTTAGATCAAATAATGAAAACATTTCACCGAAAAAATACTGTCTACAGATGGATTTTTAATAATCGGTTTCTATTAGATTCAATTGCAAGCCAGATGAATTCAGATACTTTTCAAAAATGCTGAAATGTTTTTTCAATATAAAATACTTACGTTATCTTCCGGACAGGTTTGTATTTTTCAATTGTGTCAGTTCATCTTGCTTATATATACCAACCAGCGAACATTATTTCTGCTTGATGTTCACGTCGCAAAAGAAGACAAGTGGGTCTCTTTGTTGAGGTTGGCTGTGATGAAAATTTAGTTCGGTCATTTCCGATCATTTTGGTACATAAGACGCGTTTCGGATTTTCGCCATTATAAGTGTTGGGTCTTCAGTTCCCTTGGTCTTCCAAAAACAGTAAAGAGGATAAAAGATCATGGCAATACGTCAGCAATGGTCTGCGGTGTGCAGGCGATACTGTATTAAAGATGGCGGAACACTGAAGGGCATCATTCAGACCAAAATAATCGGAAACGACACAAATTTAGCTAAAAATGTAAGCCGTAGTTCGGCAATCTCCGATCATCCTGGCCTGTCTGATCGATGCGTTTTGGCATTTCGACATCATCAGTAGAAGGTTCATTTTCAGTCATGCCAGTTCAACCACCGAACATTATTTCTGTTTGATGTCCCGTCCTAAAGGAGACAAGTGGGTCTCTTTAGTGAGGTCGTGTGCGATGAAAATTTAATTTGGTCCTTTCGATCATTTTGTTATATCAGGCTCGTTTCGGATTCTCGCCAGCAATGTTAGCTCTTCAGCTGCCTTAGTCATCCAAAAACAGAACTGAGTCTAAAAGATCATTGCAACACCATCTTAAGCAGATCTGCGGTGGGCAGAAGACACAAAACTAAAGATGGTGGGGAAACCGGAAACGCTCCAGACATACAAAAATAATGAGAAACGACCTCACTATATCTCATTTGGCTAACATTTTGGCCTTAGATGGTCATCTATGATTATCCTAGTCTGCCCGTTAGATGTATTTTGGTATTTCACTATCTTCAATAGTAGGTTTTTTTTTTTTTAATTCAGTAGAGCCAGTTCACCATGATTAGCACCAAACATTGCGCCTGATGGAAACGAACCTGCAAAACGAGGCAGACCTGGATGACAGGAGACGAACGAACTATTTTTAAGTTTTGTTGTGTTTCTTATGGTCTGTACGGTATCTATGATCCTCTAGTTTTGTAGTTTCTGTTCCTGGTGCTGTCGTCTATCCGTTTAATCTTAGCGGTGGTTTTTGAAGATGAGGAAATGAAAGGATGTAATTCAGTTAGCAGAACCGTTACAAAATTTATTTTTGGGATGGTTGTATTGGTTGGTTTGCGAGTAGATAAATAATGTTGAACTGATAGGCAGTTTTAATCTTCGTGGCTTCTAAGCCATCTTCAGTGCGTCACTATGGAATAGGGCCAGTATGAGTAAAACGTTAACCAGTGAAAATTCAGACTTCTACACTCTATCGGGAAAATAACCTTTATACAATGCTCAAAATCTCCCAGACTGTAATGTTTTGTAATCGTAAAATTTTATTATAAAAATAAAACTAATAGAAGATAATTAAATTTTTTGGTATGTAGAGTTAATAAGAGATTAGAAAAATGTAGTCGAGTAACAGAGCCTGGTGAATTATTCGATTCGTCTGCTTCGTAAAGAGGTGTTCACTTTGCCATTTATAAGGGAAAACATGTTAAAGTAGCAGTTTGTGGCTGATTTATCCCCCTCGGGAAGGGCAGAGGAATCAATTTGTAGGAAGGGAATCGCCCCTAACACACACGCAGGGGCACGTATATCATCATCCCTCTTCATCCCCAGGGCGGCCACCTGTTGCAATCTGATATGCCGCAATTGCAGTGGAGAGGAGAACGGTCGGCGTGTTCGCCCAGTCGAAAAGCTTTTGTCGGAGAAATTGGTCAAAAGTGGAATACGTCGATTAGGCCCGTATTGAAACTGGTTGCCCTTAAAAGCCAACCCCGTCCGGCGATGGGCCGTCGAACCGCTAGTTCGTCGTACGTGGGTCATTCCCGGGTCCGTTCATTTTCGCTGTTTGAACCTCATTGTGACGCTAGCGGCGGCATATTTTCCTTTCCGTGCCAAAACATAGTAAAATAAAACCTATTAAAAGTCTCGCTGAAGATTATCAAAACGAATAAAAATAGCAAGTGGTGAAATATATGGAACGAATGCATTGTCATGACGTATGTTGATTTTATGCGAAAGCTTATGTAATATTAATTAGGGACTGCAAACGTTATATTCTTGATTGCATATCTTCAGTTTTCATTGAAAAAGAAAGAAAGAAAAAACTCACCCTAGTTTAAAGGATTTATGTTAATTCATAGCATGTTTTCGTATCGTTAGTTCATGGCACTGGATGAATATGAACACCTGGCCACATTAGCGTTGGCGATATGCCCTACATTTAAAATCTATACACGGCAAACATTATGAATTATTCACAATTAACTAAAGAAAAGGTGAAATAATGGTTGAAAATATTGGAAAAACAAACATCATTTGTTTCATGTTCTGCCCATTTCTTTGCTAAAAAAAAACTAAACCCCTTTTCCCCAAAAATTATTACAACTGATCGATTACCGAGAATACATCTCTTTGAAATAACGGATAAAAACATCTTGGGGTTTGCGGGGTGATGACCTGTAGTTTGGTCGTTTCCGATCATTTGTTTTGCTCTCCTCGCTACTTTTGCCTATAGGATGAGTTTCGACTTCTCGTCTTTTTCAGGGATTTTGTTTCTAAGAGGCTCTTGCGTGGCAAGAGCTCGACCTGTAGATAGCCCTCCGAGGGTCATATGTAGCTGACACACGTGCACCTGCTCCCTTAAGGTGCCCCTTATGCAGAGGGAAAGGTTGCTCGATGTGTTAGCGAGTTTCTGGGTCCCTGCTCCGCTTTTTGTTGGACATCGGTTTTTTTATTGTATATAGTTATGTTCCATAGGTTTTGTGATTATGTATTTTGTTTGAGTGAGTCTATTTATAAGTGCACGTGGCGAACGTTGATGGTGAAATGTAGTATCCCATAGCCCCCAGCAGAGTGTATGTTTCCGGTCGATGGCTTAATATCTGTAAAAGTACTCCATCAACTTTAATTTAGAATAGATTATTAATACCGTGTGTAAGTTGATGGAGAAATATCCAGTACTCCACCGACTAATTACATGAGTTCCTCGCTGAAGTTGGCGCAATGCCGAAACGCGTTTGAATAACCCAAAATCCGCGAGTGGAAACAGACCCAGTAAACGACCGTGTGCCAGTTCAACGTAGACATAGTTTACATGCGTTTGGAGCTGAAATGACCCTGTCGACAGCACCCGTCCGAGCTTGGTTGAGAAGAGACGATTTCCTGGGCATTCGCGATCCAGCCACATAACGGGTAAGATGAACTCCCTGTGGTTCAAACATTTGTTTTTATGAGTATGCAGATTTGTGCGGAAACGAATTTTTAATTAATTTCCCAGTGAAGGGAAAATTAATAATCGGGAGAGAAAATATATTATTAGAGATTTCCAAAACGTTGGCCATGAATTTCAATAACATGTTTTCTCAGATCTTAAAGCCGACGTTTAAACCTTAATTAAAGTCGGAGTTTTATTCCTTGAATTTTTATTGAGCTGAACTATTTGACAACTGTCGCCTTATCAAACTGTTAAAAAGAATTAAAAATTTGCATAAACTCCATCTCCAATTATAAATCGTCCGACCAAGCAAATAAAAGATAATTAAATAAGTAATTTTAAATCAAACATAAAATCGACCACGAGACGTTTTCCTTCACTTATTTATATTTTTGCTTATTTGTTATTGTTTATTTTAATTATGTAATTTGGTCGTTTCCGTCCATTCTGGTCTGCTTATCCTAGTCTGTGAAACGCGTTTCGACTTTTCGCTATCTGTTAAAATTAAATTACACATTTAAAACCAAAAGACAATGTAGATTGGCACTGGAGCTTAAATTTGCCAAAAACATGCGAAACAGTAATAAAAATACCAACATTCTACTATTAAAAAGTACGGCCAAATAATATAGATAGAGGAATATGCAGGGATTGTATGGGCACCTTCCCACAAAGGCGACATCAGACGTCTGGAAAGCAGTCAGAACCGAGTTTTTAAATTTATTTCCTCCAGGAGTATGGTCATGAATCGGATAATTATTCATTCCTCCCCGCAAACTTAAAGTTGGACTCAATCGAGCTTCGAAAAAAAATAGCTTCCTACCCTTCGGTTAGAAGGTTGATCACCTAACAGCTCGATAGATGCACTGGATAAGTGTCCCTCAGCGCACCCTGAGGTACGGCCCACTTTTCCATATGTGTTTCCGTACATTTTCACCGGACCTCCGATGAAAATATTCAATCCTATGGGCTGACAGTTTAGTGTCCGCAATTGAGAGTACTGAATGACACTACCTAAATTACTGAGGTTTTTCACGATTGCTTCAGGTCGTTCATCAGGAATTGCAAAGCGGTGTTGTGATCTATAGCTTATTTAAATTTTCCTTCATATTCGTATATATAAATTACGTTTATGACTGCTCTGACCTGGCCGCCTATGCACGGATTGAGGTGTAAGAAATAAAAAATAAAATAATGTTTGCCTTTGTATTTTATCCTAGTTGTAAAGTTTTTTCTCTTAAAACAACTCCACTTAAATTTGGACAATAGAAAGTAGTCGAATAGGTGTTGGAAAAAATAAGGATAATGAAAAGAAAAGGGACATAATTAGAAAATTCTTATAATATTTTGTTGTCTGATTGAAGACACGATAGTTTGTGAGATCTTTTTGATGTTTCTCTTGAAAAAGTAGTCTTGAATAAAAATGCCAATAATGGGGATAAATGTTGTCTAGGTGTTTATATTTGAAATGGTCATAAAACAAAGGGCGAAACGAAGCTGTAGTCTTGAATTAAAAAGACTAACAATAGGGTTTTGGGTGGCCTTTCAGATGATGATGGCCTTTTTGGTCCAAAAACCATTGAAATGACATGCCGGCCGACACTCGTCCAACCTGACTAGGGTGATTGGAAAAGGACAACCTAGACCTGTTTTATTGCTGTTATCAATTAAGTGTACCTCTTCTTCAAGTTTATGTTCGACCTTTGCAATTTAGTTTATTGTTGAGAGGCTCAGAGGCCTTTTTGGTCGAAGAACGTTGAAGATGGACATGCCCAAAACCATCTGGTCTAACTTGACTAAGACGATTGGAAAATAATAATCTAGACCTATTTTATTGCAATTATTAATTATATGTACCTTTTCTTCAATGTGCCACCTTTGGAATTTCTTTTATTAGTAATAGATGTGTATGTTTGAAATGGACATATGCTGACTTTCAAGTTGACGTGTGGCAGACAAGACAGGCATAATTTATCAAGTTTCATGTAACCCCGGTGGTTCTGCAATTGCGGATTTCGGCGTAAAACGCTTAGGCGGCATGGCGTGGGCAGGTGGGCATTGTTTTGCAATATTCACCCACGGTTGGCACTTTTCCGACAGATTCAAATTCCCTTATTTTTCCTTTTTTTCTCACCCCATTCTGCCAGCTAGACAATTGTGGCGAAATCCAAGGCGGTCTGGAAGTCGAGCCACATGTGGCGGAAACGGGACCGGAACGGGACCCGATTCAATCCGAGGAAGCCCAATATCAGTTTTCCATTGTTCCCCCTCATCCAACCACCTCGATTGTTCTAAGCCGTTTTTTTGTTGTTTTCGCACGATTAACAGGAAAAAAACGACACGTTACACCTGAAAAAATGTGGTTTGCTAACAATTACGTATAAATCCTTACCTCGGGGATTTCTAAAATAAAGTAAATCAGAATTTTTTGAAACTTTCTCTTATTAGAAACGGTTGTTCTCTCACCCACGGAGACCCCAGATTGAATAATTTTTGCACGCCATTTTTCTTTAGTCGAACAAATTGGGAAAACAATTTTTACCTTCGAAAACATTAGGCGCATCACAATTATCAAACGGAAAGTAGAAATAATGACTGAAAGACTGGAAATATTGGAAAAAGAAAGGCATCATTTGTTTTTTTCTGCATCCTTCTTCATTTCTATATCCAAAAAATTTCAATAATTACAATTTACGCATGGTCGAAAGTACATCTGTCCGAAAAAGCTGATAAAAAAACCATAAAATGGATCTGCTAATTTTGGGGGTGATAAAAATGTAGTTTTTGTCGTTTCCAAACGTTTTGATCTGCCAATCCTAGCTGCTTTGTCCAAATGTGTTTCGCTTTTCGCCATCCTCGTGATGGACCAGGATTGTAAGCAGGTTAAGAACAAATAGACACAACGGACGAAAACCAAAAAAAGCGCCTGACAGACCAAAACAATGGGGATAGGTTGATCAAAATGTTCGGGAACGATCCAACGATGAAAGAAAGATTGAATTATTTTACACTTCTTACTTCAAATCCTAGATTAGATTTTGCACAAGTACATATTGTAATATTAAAAATATTCCTGGAAAATCTAAACAATAATAGACATATTTCAAGGTACGTAGATCAAGTCTAAAAGTCGGCCCATCGGAGAAAGTAAATTAGAGAGGTTTTCCAAAGTTCAGAACAGGAAGAAATCCAACACCATCGAAACGTACTTAAAAGAAGGTGCAGCAGTAATAAAAGGTGAAAAATGGAAACAAAAAAGTTTAAGAAAACTATTAAATGCCGAGTGGATCTGTTGATTTTTCACTGCCATCTTGAAAGTTTAACCAGATTATGAAAAAAACGCTAAGCTGTTAACAGTCCTATCGTAAATTTGCATATTACATGCGAGAAAAACCAACAACAATAACTGTCTTTGGGTAAATGAAGGTCGGATTGTCGTTCTCCTTTAAAAGTCCAGGACACGCAGAAACCGAAGCTCAGAATAAATTTGACACGAAAACCCAATTTTTACTGAGATTTAACCAGATTATGAAAGAAGGGCTATTTTTATTTTATTTGTTTTTAAAAGGGTTCGCAACAGCAGAGGTTATATGAACCTTCGGGGTGCTGGCGTTTTTGAACAAAAGCCCATTTGTAAGTATGCGGGTTCGAATGCAGGACCGTTAATTTGAACCCAGGATCTTTACCTTACAGCAATGAGCGCTGTGTCAACGCCAGCGTTGCGGCCGCCCTAAGAAGGGGGCCTATTGTCGACCTAAAACATTAATATTCAAGCCCTTGCTAAAAAAAATCTCACAAAATCACATACTGCACCTAGAAAGAGGTGAAATAAAGAAAGTAAAAACGGATAAAAGCTAATAAATGCCGAAGGATTATGCTGATTTTCTACGACAACCCGAAATTGAAGTTCTGAAGTAAATGGGTCTATCTTAAATTTTACAACTCTATATGTGTAACGTTCAAGATTTACTTGGAGAAAATCTAACAACAGCAACCATCTTTCCTTAAACGTTCCTTGGATTTTAATCCGATTATGAAAGCAAAGTTATTATCGATTAATTATTCTTTGGAGAAATGCGACCAAGGGATCCCACACCAAAAAAGTGGCCCCTCAAGCCATGATCTTGGCCATCATCACTGGACGAATTATTTAAAAAAATTCACTGAAGATTTCCTTAACTTTATCAACAACTAATTAATCATTTTATGTAAGGTTTTGGTCGAAATGAAAAAGTTAGCGGCACGAGCGGGATTCGAACCCATGACGTTCGGCTCAATACGCCGCTGCTCTAACCAGTTTACCTATCGAGACTTCGATCCACTCGGACACCAACTCCCCATATCTATCTACAACCTTTCTCCTTTTTGCCATTTTTCAGTGGTGTCACGATAGCTGAAGTGGTTAGAGCAGCGGCGTATTGAGCTGAAGGTCGTGAGTTCGAATCGCGCTTGTTGCACTAACTTTTTTATTTCAACCAAGACCTTAAATAAAAAGAATAATTAATTGAAAGAAGTAATTTGGTCAATCACACCATTAAACATCATGGAGTTATTATCGATTTTCAATTTAATATTGAAATATCAAGCTAGCAAACAAACCAATATTATTTTCTTGTTCTCAATTTAACGAGAAGATACTGCTTTGAACGTATAAGAAGAAATGTAAGCAAAAGATAAATTTTAGAGAAGACCAGCTGTCAGAAATTGTTATGTCCTTCTTCTAATTTCAGACAAGAACTTTTTTCGAAATTTGGATTCATGATAGGGTGAAGACGAAAGTGGATCTGAATGAGTTAAAAACTAGTATAATATCTAAACAATGACAATTTTGTATGCAATTAAATCTAGGTTCCTTTACGTTTATAAATAATATACCTGGTAAATGAAAATAGTGACCATATGGTAAGGTTTATGCAAAAGTTTCTCCGCCAACATTGATTTAAATTCGGGATTGGTATCAAAAGACGGATATAACATAGATTCAGTTGGATTCCAAGAGTTTTGACAACCGGATGGTTGGTCGGATAATTTAAGGAGGTCAAGGATATTGGTTTTAAGAGACGGGGTGGGTCTAGTAAGGGGCGGTTTGGGGTCTGGGGGCGGCTTCGGGGGCGGGGACCCAGCGCTTGAAAAGTTGGCTGGCGTGTTAGCCGGCAATCCGGGGCCTTTTTCTAGCATGCGACATCCGCATCATCCCACCGCGGAGGATCCCCGGAGAGGAACGGCCCAGGGCGGGCGATCGACTCAAAATATGCTGGCGAGGGAATTAATCTGGAACGGAAGGGCACACGACTTCCGGCCCCAGAGAACGATTTCTACCAACCAAATCGAAATAATTCCTCAACAATATTTTATCATTGTCTGTCTTACAATTGGGTTAAAAATGGAAGAACACAATCAATAATCTCCTGGGGGGGGGGGTAAGACCTTTCTTCTTAAGCATATTACACCTAGTAAATAATTCATTGGATCTGGACGTTTTTGCTTTGAGTTTCTTAATATAGTATTTTTCATGAATACATTTTTTTGTGTACGTTTTTCAGTTTAAATTTTACGCTGTAGCAATCAGCACTTCCTTAATCGCAGTACTTGTGTTCATCTGCTGTAGGATAATTATCTTTGACACAGTCAAATTAAGCATTAAACTCCAAATAAAACATACGAAAAAGATATGTTTGATATGTACATGTGCGTATTACTTTCCACACCTGTCTTTCTTGCTCTTCGATGAACAGGTGGTTGGGCAAATCTCACATTATGTTTACAATAGACTGGTGGGGTTTTGTCCGATTAAATACCATTTAATAACCCCAACTTTATCTTCTTCCATGGACTACACACTACATGCCCACTTTTTGAATATTTTTCTGATTTTACGATCCTTGGTTTTTTCGTATGTCAAACGTCTTTCACCATCTTGTCTATCTATTCTCACCCTCCTTATATCCCTGAAGTTGGCGAGAAGTTGAAATAGGCCAGACCAAAACGATCGGAAACAGGTTTATGTTTATATATGGTAAGTGCACGATTTGTAACTTGAGGTTATTCCTAGACGAACGTGGATCTGCCTACCTAATCTGCACCGACTACCTCAGCGCGGTTCCTACTGTCGTTGGAGAAATACCGTGAACTGGAGCCTTTCTGCAAAACGGTGGTTGTTGTTTGGATACTTGGTCTGGAGGCTAAAGAAAAAGCGGACGAGGCTGCTAAGGCCGGGACTTAACCACCGCGATTCGGACCCCTATTACCCTAAGAATGCATTAAAACATGCGAAGTTACTTAGGTTAGGTCGAAAGCCACGTATGTGTCCGGCATATAGAAACGTGGCACGATATATCCCACGTATTTGTAGAATACAATTTCTTGGCTCCTTATAGAGAGCGTGCAGGAACGCCATCAGATATGTGAATCGTGTTTGAGCGCCGTCATTATCTGGGTCACCTGTTCCAAGTTGTGGAGGAAAGAGTGTTGTTATATATAATACTGATAGTTGTGTGTCGCTAGCGTGTGTTGAGAGTGAATTTACCCAGTCGATCCTTAATTAGGTTAATTATATAAAGGTGTGAAGAGTGATGGAGACATATCGAGTACGCCACTACCCTAATTGATTGAATGATATATATTTAAGGGTGAGAGTGTGTTTAGATTTAGGAACTTATTGTGTTGGAGGCTGAAATGACCTAGCTGTTGGTAGTCCTTGGAGCCAAACTTCGGCGGCTGAACCGATAAGACAGGACAGACATCTGAGCCCAGACTGCCAACACTCGGGGTAGGTGATTCTCGAGGTCTGTCGGTAATTTTAATTTAAAAAAGTAATCAGTACAGGTTCATTGCCCCGCTGAAGAAGAAATCTCAGAATCTTGTTTATTTACTTTTATGTAGTTTATAGTCAGTCCTTATAAATACATAAACAAATGAAATTTATCGGCAGTATGTATCAATATGATAATAAAATTGATAAGAATCACCCTGTAACAAGTCTGTTTATTTAAACTTGTTTTCCAGGGGTTTTCCTCTGTACATTGGAAAATCTACTACTCTCGGCATGAATTTCTTTGTGTAAACAGAAATTAATTGCTTAAAAATGCTTCCTTATTTTGGGGCTGTAGGAGTAGAAGAGGCCATAATAAATTCTACATTTTTGCTTAATCAGGATTTTTAAAATTATTTATTTAGCACGTTCATCAATTGGAGTGGAAGAATCTAGCTTGTTTAGTCTTTCTAAAGTCAGGAGTTCCATGAATTTTTTCGGGAGCTTGCTTAGAAGGGGATAAAGATGCCAGCTTGCTTTTGTAGGGCCAAAACCTATCTTATTAATACCAAATCCTTTTTCGAGAAACTAAATAAGGTCATCCATTGGACCAAGAAGGCTCTCAGGATTAAAGGATCAGAGAAACCCAGAACGAACTTTTCGATTTGGATTTCTTACAGGTGGATTTTAGCAGACCTATCAGTCGTAGACATGTCAGGGGAAACTGTTATAGAGCTAGGCACGTCCTGTTACAAGTTCGAACTAATGGTTGAGTTTTACACCTCTGAACATTGAATTTTTTTGTCGAGCCGATTAATTCTAATCGAAGAGTGCGTGCAACTATCCCCCTAAACTAGTCGTTATAAAAGCAAACTCATTTGATATAATGTTAATTGCCGTAGAGCAACCCCTAGATAGAAAGGCGACGATAAAAACGGGCCCCCTCCTACGCCGAGCTGCCCATTCGAGCGTGAGTTCTGTGCTCTTTTTACCGGCTTCACCTCTTTTTTCCTCTTTTTCCACAGCTCCTCCGCAGTAGGTACATAAACGCAGGAAGTGAGCCTCCACATCCTTTGTTACGGATTCCTTTAAATTCCCCCCGCTCATGTAACAGACCACACAATTATCCCTTCGCAGGAACCACTCGCCTGTTCCATTAGACTAAACAAATCCTTTTTTGGTATCGATTTTTTTTAATGGCGTGATGTATCGGCCGCTTCCGCTCCGGATTTTTGCTCCTCCGAGGAATCAAACGGCCCTAATGTCTTTCTTCATTACGAAACCCGATACGGAAATCGTTTTGATTTTGATAGAATGTGACAGGTATTCCCCTAGCCCTCTTCTACCAAATAATACAAACATGTTATTTTCAACGTTAAAACGATTCTTAATAACAAGAATACCTAATTCTACTTTCCTCTTAGGATAATACATACAAAAGATAAATACCAAATACAACAAAAGAACCAAGAAAAAGCATTTAGCACTGCAAAAGCAATTGCTGTAAGCAACTGACATTTTTTAAATAATATTTATTTGTATCCTGTACATGAATGATACACCTTACAAATTGTTCTAATGGTATAAAAATTCCAGGCAAAACATTAACACTAAAGCCAATACTGGACCCGGAGGACAGCCAATTTGTTATCGGATACCGGCGAGGAGGTCTCGGGTCCATCGTTGTTTGCGGCGATTCTTGGGATAGGAAGAAGTGGAGAAGGCTTGAGCAGTAGAGTTCGGAAGAGTTAAAAAACTGGAGTGATATCTGAGGAGGCTGGAACAGATCAGTTATTTGACGAAGGGTTTGTGGATATCGAGATTGGAGACATAGCAAGGAGTTTGGAGAATTGTTTTGATTGGAAAGCTTAGATTCGTAGGATGTTAAATGGCTTGGTGATACCCCACAGTTCCGCTACGTTCAAATGGGGCGAAGTAAGGTTTTCTACAGACTTTGTTCTTTACTGTCCATACGTCTTCGTAGTTGCCCAAATCGTCTGTTTAGTTCTTGTCGCTTGAGTTTTGTGTGATGATTCCACGTTAATCTACTGCCTGAGTTTAGCCCTAAATACTTGAGTATATGTCGATAGTTCTTTATTGTTAACGTATAATGTCGGCAAGGATTTCTTTAGAGTGTACGTCATTTAGGCGCATTTGTCCTCGTCCAGCTTCGTTTTCCACCTTCTACACCAATGTTCATTGAGCTCAAGATGTTCCTGGATATTGGAAATGGCTTCAGTAGGATTGGAGTTTGGAGACAAAATATCAATATCGTCCGCATAAAACGACGATAAAAAAATCGCCTTAAAAACTTAAGTGTGGTTGAAATGACATATAATAAACAAGAACCCATGGGCATGCACAGCAAAATCTTTCTGAGCGAAGTCTATGCAATGAGACACGAACTCAATTCAATTTAAAAAGATAATTCAAAGATAAAGACACCTATAACCCAGTGCTACCCACAAGACTATAGGCAGATAGACACTTTCAAGCCAAAGAATTAAGCACATTTCTCAATACCATATGAACAGAGAATACAAGATAGACTGCAATGCCATATAGCTAAGCAACACTATGACATTATTAACTTGAAGTAAATTCTGAATAGAAGACCAACCTTAAAAAAGTGGAGGACATAGTCAACCTGTACTATATCTCAGGACCTGAAGGAGAGAAATGAAGTAACAGGTGCCTTTCCAAGAAAATAAGTTGCCACACTGTTGACAGGAGTCGAACCTTTCTGCAGGACAGGAACTTATAAAAGAACTTACAGTGAAGGATAAACAGAGTGTTAGAAAATAATGGGAATATACCAATGTACACAAGCAACCTCGTAAGATTAGAGAGGAACAAAATTTCTGAAAAAAGAAGCTGGAGAAGTCTTAGAATCTTGACGGGCGCTGCAGATTCAAAGGGGACGTGGAAGAATGGCAGAATCAAAAATGTATACGTACGTTTGTGCAAAGAAGCAAAGTCAACCCCACACAACCGACTGACTGCAGGCGAAACATTTTTTAATACCGGTATGCTTAGAAGTACAGAACAGAGGGATAATATACCTTTCACAAGGTAAGGTGTAACATTCAGTTCATTATAACTACCTTCAATTAGGTGACAAGTGGGAGTACTCCAATAAGGTAACATTTATTCTCTCTATTTAATGGAACGTGTCAATATCATTTATTGACAGTCCGATGCACCTTGTCCGCAGTTGAAAGAAAATACATTGATGCAGGGAATTTTTGGAAGAGTGAAGGTTATGCTGGTGGATTTTTCCGGATTGAATTTTCTTCTCTTCTTTTCACACCAACACCAAGTAGGATGGAATTGTTGAAAGTTTCGAGTGCAAATGAATGGATCAGAGTTTCTTGAGAGGTCGGTGTATAGTCTGCAAAGGTTAGGAATAGGAGTCAGGTATGGTGGGGGCCAGAATACTACCCTGAGGTACAACAGTATTTTGAAGATGACGCCGACCCTACAATTATTCGGATGTTCCGGTCAGTGAGGTAGCTGCGAAAGATTAGGTAGGAGAGCATAACTTTGAAATCTGAATATCTTTTTCAATAAAAAAATTAAACTATAATTAGTTATGTGTGGTGATTAGTGACCGTTAATCGATAATTATTCAGAAATCGTGAGATGCGGTCTGGTGTGATGTAGGTTTCAGAAAAACGTTTTCTTTATTGTGCTAACGTTTCGATCTTTATTGAGATCATCTTCAGGGCCTGGGATTTACAAACATTGTTTACATTTAACAAATACATTTAGGATGTGGAAAAGTGAATTTATACAATGCAAAATAAATTTTTTATATTCAAGCAAAGTATTTATACTCTCTCAAAGTGTTTGTCTTCTGTGTAATTGTGCCATTTTTGCGTGTCGTCACTTTGAGTGAGTAGAAATACTTCGATTGAATATAAAAAATATATTTTGCATTGTATAAATTCACTTTTCCACATCCTAAATGTATTTGTTAAATGTAAACAATGTTTGTAAATCCCAGGCCCTGAAGATGATCTCAATAAAGATCGAAACGTTGGCACGATAAAGAAAATGTTTTTCT